>NC_135874.1:1657500-1820000 GCF_031162955.1 Sander vitreus | reverse complement strand
AAATATTCGACTTGAGGGGATTCTATTTTGCAAACATGTAATTTGCATTGGAACCGTGTGAAGTTGCCTGGCTAAGTGTCAAAAACTGGGAAAAAGCGTCAAAAACGTCCAAAAATAAACTAAAGAAGTGATAAAATTATCACAAAATAAGTGAAAAAGAATTATCCAAAAAACACCTCAAACAAGGCGACAAAAACCTCGGAAAGAAATCTACAAAAACATCTAAAATAGCGCCAAAAAAGTTAGGAAAAAGCCACAAAAATGTTGAAAACGCGACAAAAACATTCCAAAAAAAGCATCAAAAACCTTAAAAAGGAATTAAACTTTGGAGAAGGCGTCTCTTTTGGCTGTGCTTTACCTGCAGCTCCGTGTGCCAGGATCACTCTGTGGTGTTAACCCGCCTCACCTCTGTGATCCTGCTGTCCTATTAAGCTATTTTCACACCTTTCTGTTCTGTGTCATGAAAAGCACTACCAGCACGGGGTTGGCCATTACTCTGCTCTCTACCGATAGCTTTAATGACTTGGTTTTTACCTTGGCAAACAAAAGATGGAGTTCAGAAAAGGAATCATTTCTCTCAGCCAATTATATTCTGTGGCAAACTACAAGTAGTGAGGTTAACACTGAAGAGGCTTGAATACACTCACAATATTTTTGAAATTGACACTGCGAGCCAGAGCCGTGCTTTCCATAACCTTTTCAGCTTGCCGACGTTCATGTCACGAACAAGAATGCACTCACTGGCAGTGTCAGCTGGAGCGGGAAGATTATAGGAATCAGACAGAAGAGTTTCAGTGTCACAGAAAGGTCCTAAACACAGCTTTTCACATTGTCACTTCACTTGTTATTCATTAACTGCATGTTACCAGTCTGCAGTCAGAAGAGAGCGTTCCTTCATCTGCTGTGCAATCAAACCGCTAAACACACATTTGGGAGGAACATGTCATCAGGGTTGAATATATACTTTGTCAGGTTAATATTGGTAGATAACTAGGGCTGTCAATCGATTAAAACATGTAATCTAATTAATTACATACTCTGTGATTAATTAATCGCATACATAATTAACGGTGCCTGAACCGATACTTTTTAAGAAAGTAAAAAAAGAAAAGGAAAAAAAAGGGTACTAAACAACAGTCGGTGACATTAAAGAACGGCTTGTTTATTGCTAAGGCCATATGGTCAAAATGAAATGATTTAATAATAATATATGACATATAATAATAATATGTCATATATAATAATATGACAATAACAATAACTTATTTCACTAGTAAATTGCTGTTGAACGACAAAAACAACCACCAGATGGGAAAAGGACATTTACAATAACTTCAAATGCACCATGAGTCTGTAGTTTACCGGTTTCATTGAACGCACCGTCTGTGTTGTTTCTCCGACAGCAGCTGCAGATTGTTACATCCCGGTGTTGAATCCTCTACAGTAAAACACAGTCACACTTTACACCGTTTAGTGTTAGCTGTCAGCATTTAAACCTGTTTAATCCAGCTACTAGCTAGCGCTAGGCTAACGTTAGCTGCTGTTGAGTATAGTGTTAACTAGCTAGCGGTAGGCTAACATTAGCTGCTGTTGAGTATAGTGTTAACTAGCTAGCGGTAGGCTAACGTTAGCTGCTGTCGAGTATAGTGTTAACTAGCTAGCGGTAGGCTAACGTTAGCTGCTGTCGAGTATAGTGTTAACTAGCTAGCGGTAGGCTAACGTTAGCTGCTGTCGAGTATAGTGTTAACTAGCTAGCGGTAGGCTAACATTAGCTGCTGTCGAGTATAGTGTTAACTAGCTAGCGGTAGGCTAACGTTAGCTGCTGTCGAGTATAGTGTTAACTAGCTAGCGGTAGGTTAACGTTAGCTGCTGTCGAGTATAGTGTTAACTAGCTAGCGGTAGGCTAACGTTAGCTGCTGTCGAGTATAGTTTTAACTAGCTAGCGGTAGGCTAACATTGTTGAGTATAGTGTTAACTAGCTAGCGGTAGGCTAACGTTAGCTGCTGTCGAGTATAGTGTTAACTAGCTAGCGGTAGGCTAACGTTAGCTGCTGTCGAGTATAGTGTTAACTAGCTAGCGGTAGGCTAACGTGAGCTGCTGTTGAGTATAGTGTTAACTAGCTAGCGGTAGGCTAATGTTAGCTACTGTTGAGTATAGTGTTAACTAGCATCACATGCAGCGGTGTTTGTGTTGCCTGTATCGTCTTCAGAGCATCAGAGAGAAGAGCAGACATATCAGTGGAAACAGATTTCAGTAGCCAGGGTTGGCAGGAAGAAGATTTTTACAAGTAAATGTTCCAATCAATGATCCAGGCAGAACATTCTCGTCTCCCTCCTTCATTTTACAGTCCAATGGTGCTAGAACGGCTCCGGGTCAAACCTCAATATGGAATAGATTAATCTGCGTTATTTTTTTTATTTTGACAGCCCTATAGATAACATAACGAGGAAGCTGACATGCTCCTCTTTGGATTAAAAAGCTCCTCCACCTTAGAAAACGCATGTATGCTCCACTGAATAGACAACAGAACATGGCTGTCAGGATCAAATGAGAGCAGTTTTTCATAACTTCTAAAAATATGTTTTTTATTCAATGACAGTGTGTGAATATGGCTTCATGCTGCACAATCAAAAGCTCGCCTGAGTATTTAAAAAAGACCGAATATGAATAAACTGAAGAGCAATCTGTAAATCTACTTTTCAGCCTGCACCAGGGGTTGATGCATATGTAGTGAAGCCAAAACATCTGGATGGCCCCCTAGTGGGAGGGACATGGACCAAACTGTAAAATCAAAATACACGTAAAATACATTTTTGGTGTCATTCTGTCTGTCCGTCGCTCGGCCGTGGCTTGGTAGCGACGCATTTCCTGGTTCTCCTTCTCCATCAACAACATGAAATCAAGGAAAGGGTTAACTTCTCCTGCTCCAGATGTCCCACCGTGGTCAGAAAGGACAGGGGAGACACTTTGTTTCTCTCACTATGACTCTAGAGTCGCTACTCACTCTGAAGATAATCGCCGTCACTCTCTCAACCATACACTCCCCACACACACACACACACACACGCCGGCCCTGCTATTCTGTTAAAGAGATCGACTCACACACCAGCGCACAAGTATAAACTTCAGGCCACTTACGTAGGCTACGGAGAAAGATCTTTTAGTTTTGTTATTCATGTATTTCTCCACAGGATTTGTAGATGTCTGTTGGATAGGCTGCTGGTGTCTTGTAATGCCATATGGGAAGGGCCAAATGTTTGGCATCACACAGAAACTAAATAAATCTAACTAACTAAATAACAGAACAGTGGTGTGCTTCCACAGTGCTGCATGAGCAGGAGCATAAGGGCTGAACAAGTGCTTCCATGTGCCTTTAGCATTTGTGTTGCTGACTTTACAGCAGCACAGAAATATTAAAAAGAACAGCGTCCCTTCACATTACATCACGGCTGCTGCTCTGTGAATGTTTTGGAGACTCTTTACATCCTACATGTACAAAGCAAGTACAAGATATAACTGCAGTTACTTTCCAAAAATGAGGTGTCTTTGTATTCATATTATAGTTGGTGTATGGACACTTGATCTCCAGTAATATCCAGTATAATGGAATATAAAGATTGAGGATTCAAATTATTTAGCGTTTCTGTGTAATGTTACGCACCTTTGTTTTGGGAAATAAAACGTTTATTCTGGCAAACTCTGTCTAGAGAACTCATGCAAGCTGAGGAAGAAAGCCCTGTTATTCATGGATGTGTGAATTATTATGTTCCGTTAAGACTCTAATGTGATATCAGCAGGCGGTTATTCTCCCCTTGTCAATGCCTACATTGCCCACAATGCAACAGAGATTGGGGCGAGTACATCAGACCGGCACATAATGGTACTCCGCCAAATATTAAGGCAGCGCCCCTTTTTGGGGGATAGAAAACCCATAGAAGTCAATGCAATTTGAAGTGGCTTTGGATCTAATTTTGACAAATGTGTATGGATTTTTTTCTTGTTAAACGAACGGTTGTTTCGTACACACCTTGCCTTAACCTAAGCATTCGTAATACCTTCATATATTAAGGTTGATCGTCAGTCTTCTCCCGTATAAGTAAATCAATGACCCAACACAGTGTCACACATATTTCTTAACTGGACATACATATTTGAATAAATCCCTATTGTCAGTGAGTGGGGTCTGTGAATAATCGACCCGTTATTAATAGCCAACTGTTCAATCTATAGGCTGAGATTTAGTTGGAGACAGTCAGATGCCGCTAGACTGTACATCTACTGTAGCAGCCTCCCCCTTAAGCTAACGTTAGCTTTCCATCAGCATTACCAGCATCATTTAGCCACACTGACGTGTGAATATTCACGTATCTTCAAATCTCAGTGTGGGTGTCGATTAACCCGCTACACAACAGCTTTTCAGCATTTTCCTGTTTCTCTCCTGATGTGCCTCTGCAATGCCAGCCTGGTCTATAGCCTGGAACTCAGGGTTTTGTGGATGTATTGTTGGTGCAACTACACAGCATTGCATTATTAATTTAAAATGGGTTGTTTGAAGTAAAAGTTTGGAGATATGTTCAACTTCTTCTGTTCACGCCGTCGGCGTCTATGGGGAACGCGGGATTGTTTCCCCCCAGAAAGGTGCGTGTTGACGAGAGCCTTCCTCAGATGACGTATTGCCTTGGTCTGATATATGCTAGCTTCCAACACGACCGAACCAACGCTGACTCAAGTGACATCACTTCAGGCAACAGATTTGGAGAAGCTCTCTCTGGAGAACTCCCCAATAAAAACCAATGGAGTTCCCCCACCAAGAACAATTTGCTTTTTGATAACCTCCAGTTGTTTAACTTGTCACCTTGCTGCAGTGATGTACATAGATGCGTACTCCAGGGTGTGTCCGGTACCCTGTGACATCACTGCTGGGTGTGGTTACAGGTGCAACGCTTCCGACCACACTCAACCTATGCATTAGAAGAACAGACTTGAAACTTTTGAACAGCCTGGTATGAAGTCACTCTTAGAGGACTCTGTGGCTTAACAGAGAGTAAGAAACTCATGAGTCGTTATTAATGACTGACTAAAATGTATTACAGCAGATGGCCTATTCCTGATGAATTAAAGTGCAATAAAGATAAAGCAAGTGTCACGCTGGAGGAGGCCAACCTTATTATTCATAACCCCAAAATTTGTTCTCATAATCACTTTTACAGTAACTGATCTGGAAAGCAGCAATATTACAGCCGTAATATTTCCAACTTATGAACCTTTCTTAGATGGTGCCTTGTTAGAAAATGGTACCACGTTATCTTTCCTCTCTGCGGCAGCTCTACAATGTAAAAGCGATGATTCATATTGTAATGCTCGTAGAAAAAAACTGGAAACCAAAATGAATGCCCCCCCCTGTCTGTCTGCTCACTAGCTGAGATCAGGAAAGTGCCCACACAGCCTGTGTGAGGGTCCGCCATGCCAAGAAGACTATCAGTCACAGCCAGACAGAACAGACACTGAAGAGAGTTTCATGTGTCTGTATTGTTTACTACCGAGCTGAGGCTCTTTACTGTCCAGTTGCCAGGAACAAACAATATGGAGGACAGCCCAGGGATGCTCTGTCTGGCCCCGATACTAAACTCCAGGGCAGAATCAGATCGGACCGAGACAAAGACACAAAAACACTGTTGTTCCAAAATGAGATTTGGCCATTTAAAAAAAAACTGCTCTCACCAAGTGACTGATATCAAAAAAGGCTTCCCGGAGATTTAAATTGGCTAAATCTTAAAACCCTCCATGGCCAGGATCCACTGGAGTTCTGGCAAAGTGAAAATTGGCGTGAAGATTTGTACAACATGAGAAACACTGGTGTTTCCTGCCAAGCACTTTAAGGAGAGATGCGACAACACTTGAACATTTTTAAAATAAGCATTGGCACAGCCAATGCCTTCTGTTTCTGGACTCACAAGTTGTTTGGTTTCTTCCTGTAGATAACAGGGCAAACACACTATGACGGACTTCCAACAGTTGAGTCTGATAGCAGAAGATCTTTTAGCGATCTAAAACAACTCTTCTTTCTGGAGACACTTTGCACTGTTTCTAGCCTGCACCCCAAACCAAACACCAAGCCCTCGCCCTAAACACTAGCCCTAACCAGTCCTTTTAAGCGTCAATATGTGCCGCTACCAAATTGGACTGCCCTGATTTGTACCGTGCAAAACTTGGCCATGGTGGGAAATGGTTTAACTTTAACTATGACCTCAACATTTGAACCGCCAACATTTCCCCCGCCAAACCACCGAGCGGGTTATTTTTACCTGCTGCCGCAACAGCGTCAGCACTCGCAAATATTGCATGTCTTGAAGCAGCTAAGTTGTTCATTTTTATATTAATTTATTTATTTTTTTATAATAAGAAAGACTTGACAAAGTAACTATTTAAAAGTCAGTTTATGGGCTAAAGGGTCTTTCATTGCAGATAAAAAAAAGACTGTAGCGGTTTTTCTTAAAACTGGACCAATTTCAAACATTGTTATATCTTATATATTAGTCACTTAGACACTAGTCTATATTAACGACGTTCCACTTCAGGGATTGCTCCAGTGCCGCAGGAAATTCTGCCAGATGCATGTCTTTTCGGCTGATGTCCGTCCCCTCCCTCTTCCTTTGTGTTGGCGTTCTAACCTCTGGTGGATTTGTGAGGACTATGGTTAACTGCTCCTCAGATCTCTGCAGGGTAAATCCAGACAGCTAGCTAGACTATCTGTCCAATCTGAGTTTTCTGTTACACGACTAAAACTACTTTTGAACGTCCACGTTCCACCAAAACAAGTTCCTTCCTGAGACTATATTGCAGTGGCTCGTGCGGGGCTTACCGCCGCCCAAGACGATTGTGAATGGTTTAAAGAAATGCCAATACACCAGAGCACGTTTTTCTCCCATCCCAGAATTCTGTGTTTGTGGAGTAAGGTCTGGCAATGCGAGACTACTTGGACACAAAAATATATAAAAAAAAAAACCCAGTTAAAGTTACCCTTTAAGGCTCCGGAAAGACAGCAGTTATGGCAAATAAACTATGGTTGATGTGTGGTTGGGGTTGGGCAACTAAAAAACACCAATCTGAGGTCACGGGTTACAGTTACTTAAAAGCTAAAGTTAATTGCAGGTGTGACAGGACTCGTACTCCGGTCTCCTGCATGCCAGCCAGACATGGTAGAAACCACAGTGGACATTAATTGTAGGTGTAAAATTGTATTTATAATATAATTATAAAGGTAACTCCTGGGCATACTGCTGGCCCCCACCTTGTGATGTACACAGGTTGCACTGCTGTGGCCATAGAGGGCATCAGGTGCAGCAAACAGACCAGAATGCAATGCAGACACAAGACAAATATTAGTTTAAAATATGAAGTATTTTTGGGAAACCACACTCTGTAATAAAAATGAAAGAGGCCACTAAGCATAAGATCTATGAATGTCTGAGGGAATATTTCCTTCTGATAGGCTACCTCCTAAAATACACTCAACAATTCTGACAATAAATGGCCAACTGAAACCCTATTCCTTTTCTCGTGGTGTAACAGAGCTTTCTAAGAATTGTGTCCATGTTTAGTGGGCAGAAAACTAATCTAAATGTATAAGGGTTCTGTATGAGCAGGATCACATGCACACAACTTATTTTGCATGATGAGATAAAGCCTCATGACTGTTCAGCTGTACAAAATGTGTTGAATAATGTACAGCGACTTTGGCCCAAAGGCAGGAAGCTGTAAGGAAAAAAACGCAACTGACAAGCAATGTGTCAGCAGGTCAAACAACCAGTCAAACAACTGCAAGATACAAGACAGGTCCAAGATCCCAGGCTGAGGTACGTCTGAAATGCTAAAGAGCCAGGAGGTAAGAGCATACACAGACGTTATCAATTACAGAGTTGACTTTTTGAGGGAATCTTCTAAATGAAATACTGTAGAAAACACTGCAGTATAACTGCCCATCAAAAGTCATTGCTGGATGCATACAGTTTATCCATTTAACCTTAATAACAAGAGATTAACACAGCTGTTCTGTTTGTTATTCCACCATCAAAGCCTCAAGGGCACCACTTGGCAGATAAAGAAGTACTCACTGTAGGAATCTGTACTTTCAGTTTTGCAGACTGTGCATACAGTTTAATAATTGATTCCTTTGAAGTAACTTTTCCCCCAGGATATAGACTTTGTTACACAAGCAGGTCAGCAGAGACAGCAGAAATACCAGGAAGAACGGCTTTTGTAAGAAATGTGCCACTTCTGTTAAAACAAATCTCCCATTTAAACTGTGGCCACAGGACACAAAACAGTACCGTTTAAACCACAAACATTGGGTATTAAGTGCTTTCTTCTCCCGCTGGAAGCTGCTCAACATCTCAAAAGCTACAAAAGCTCCGTTAGCGCGATAACATTTAACCATTAATTACAAAAAGTAGTAGAAATGTTAGGCAATAAAAAGTCACAGAGCCTAAAGAGATCTTCACAAAGATCAACAGCTGTTTTTTTGTTTTGTAATCAGTATATTATTAACATGAACATTATGGAACCAGGTTTTCTGGAGAAATGAAAGAAGAAATCAGATTTCCTCGTGACCCCTTCAGATGAAGCAAGTGACGCTCGCCTTTAGCTACAAAATCATTCATCTGTGGACAGCTGTAAAATGAAATGGACCATGTAGAAAGACTACTACGTTTTGGTTCTCTTTCGCATGGTTTCACTTGCAAAGTGTTGTGTGTTCCTCTATGAGGTGCCTACTGAGATTCTAATTCAATACTATAGTCTGGATCAACGGAAGGATAAAGCCTGACATGTCCGCTCTCTGTGTGTTGCCCTATCAAAATCTGTTAGTTTTCAAACTTCGAGGTAGTGAGCTACACACTGAAAATGTTTTGAAGAAGATGTGGACGGTACAACAAGGCAGGCCTGCTTGGTTCTTTTGGGGAATGATTGTAAAGATTTATAAAGAATATGTTTAGGGCATTTCCTCTCTAACTGGGACGTTTTGGGACCGATTGGCGGGACTGCTGTGGACGAAGTACACACGGAGATACACTGGTAAGAGCCAATGAGGTTTAACCATGTATCAGCTCACGTTACTGTATTGTGTCAACAGTTAACTTCATGTAATATTGTATGTGGAGTTTTCAAATGTTAAACCAAAACAAGTTCCTTCCCGACACCATTTAGCAGAGCCACCGTCGCTGTGTCCGGAGCTTAGCACCGCCCAACTCAATTGTGATTGGTTCAAAGAAATGCAAACAATCCAGAGCGTCTTTTCTCCTATCCCAGAATGTATCTGTGGTGTAGCCAGAACTATTCCACAGCGCTGTGGAGATCTGGCAATGCGACACGAATACAATACACCGTCAGCTAGCTGTCCGTTCTGTGTATGCGAGCTGAAAAGAAATCCGGTGTTCATACACAGCCCCGGCTCTGTAAATGGACCTGACCGAGCCACACAACACTGTTCGGTGTGCCCGTGCACATGGCAACTAAGGTATGGTTAAAGTTATTTTAAAAAAAAGTGTGGTTATGGCAAATGGTTATGGATTATGGTTTTGGAAAAACAGAACATTTAACTGCAGGTCCGAGACGGGATGTCACTAAGATCTTTTGCGAAGCTGTGCAACAAGCTGAAAGATGTGATGAGGCCTGATGAGGTGACCGTGGGAACAATTCTCCTGAAATGCTAAATATTGAAGCGTTTCGAAGGCAAAGACTTGTTTGAAAGACAATTAAAATCCATGTCTATTGCACTTATATATTTATGTGTGTATTTCTTCATCTACTCTCAACCATAAAACAAATCTTCTCCCTCCCTCATTTGCTCAGATGATGCCTCACATTAGCCACGGGGAGCACAGTTTGCCATTAACTGTGTGTGTCACACGCTCTCTTCTATTACTGTGCTGACTTTCATCCTTAGTATGGTGTCGCCTGCTGTGCAGATCTGTGTGCAGCCTCTGAACACTGTTAAAACAAATGAACAACAATTCTCAAGCTCACACTCTGCATTAAACCCACTGCATCATTTCCATAAAGAGAGATCAATCATGCAACAAAGTTTGTCGTGTCACACTTTAAACTGTCCGAACGGCAACTTGATTTGAAGGGGACCGAAGAGACTGAAGAAGTCATGGAGCAGTGGTTGACATTAGATAGCAGTAGCAGTAGTAGATAGTCAGCAGGACACAATGGGATTGGGAACCAATAAATGAAACCCTTAGCCACTGTTTTCGCTACAATAAATTGACCTGAACTGTAAGGTTTCATTTTACCGGTCAAATGGGAAAAGTTCTGGTCAAATATTTTTGTTTATTGCGCTTCAATACAATCGATACGCAGGCTACAAAGAATAATATCATCAAGGGATGTAGAGTTATACTATTTATATTGAAATGTAGCCTACTTGCTACAGGAGAGGGCAAAATAATGAAATCAATGCACATAACATTGTTAAGTGCATACTTGAGTCAAATTAACTGTAAACAAGTGTCTTTCTGCAACTCGCGATGCGCATAAGTCTCTGCCTTCCCCACGGTGACTTTGCTGCGCTGTTTTGATGCGGATCTGTAGGGAGGAGCCTCTCTCTGCTTAGAAAGTCAAGCCTCCGTAACTGCGGAGAGTTATCACATATGGCATCTGGGTGTGTGTGTTTGTGTCATTAACGTTAATGTATCACAAGGTAATTCACAATGTTTCCCTGTGTCGCCATGGCTTGGGCTTTGACTTTCCCGCTTGCTTGTCGCCGTTTGTAGTTTGTAGATATATGGTATGCATCTGCATTCAATCAGAGCGAGAACGCAACACGCCGTTTTTTTTACTTTATCGCATACGCTACAGTCTAGTCATTTTTTAACTGAAAAAAACACGATCATTCACTGTTTTGAACATTGTAGAAGTAAAGATACGAAAATCGCTGTAGCCTATATTAACACAATTCAAACTGTGTAGAGGGAATTATTTCCACCCGTCACCCTGACACAGATGCAAAATATATTCATTTCGATTTTATTTTTGCGTCAAATCATAACAGCAGGTATTTCAGGACATTTTCCGTGTAGAGTAGGTTTACACCACATCACAACTATAATTTTCCCCCATGAGCATGCGCATTAGTGCGACAGCAGGGAGGAAAAACTTCCTCTATGTATAGGAAATATAGTAGAGCTTTAGAGCCTTACCAGCAGTAGAATCCTTTTAGAGTAGTATTTGATAGATTGTATCTGGATTAGAGACTGGTTAGTTTGACCTTATAGAGGCACCAGCAGAAGGCCATGGAGAAATGCAACATGTTCATTTCAGTCAAATAAAAATGTAAAAGCCATGCTTAAGCGTATAGGTAATTTAGTCCAAAGCACCCTCTGCATGCCCAGAAACGCAAAAAACTTTTTCAGCACACAATCTGTTGCTGCACCATCTTGGATCACTGTGTCCAGCTCTCGGGGGAACATGAATGTGGTCCTGACATCTCATGCAAACATGCACACAATATTCAGTGTGTAAGAAACATTCTCTTGGGACCAGGAATATTTAACTACATTTTGTGTCAATCTCCACAAGTATTGGACTGACCAGTCCACATCGGAATGCTCCGGCTGCACCACTAACATGGCAAAAACCAGAAAGTACTGAAACTTTCACACAGCACATTTCACATTGCTTCAAACATCAATAAATCATAAAAACTCCACCAGCAGCACTCCCTAAGTGGATTTTCTATCCGTATACACACACTGCTAGCCAGTAAAGCGATATCTAAAATCGCCATTTCATTCTGTGAATCGACCAAAATTGCCCCCACAGCGGTGTGTCCCATACTTACATCCCACCATCATCATGGCCACAGAGAAGATCTTCTCGCCGTCGCTGGTCGGGGCGATGTTGCCGAAGCCGATGGTGGTCAGGCTGGTCATGGTGAAGTACAGAGAGGTGATGTACAGAGAGTCCTTGCCAGGGCCGCCCTCCCATTGGCCGGAGCCACTGGTGTTGTAGCGGTAGGGCGATCCGATGCTGAGAGCCAGCTGGTAGAGCCAGCTGTCCACCTTGATGGTGTTGGTGGCCTCGTCGATGACCTCGTAGTCTCCGATGCTGTACCTATTGACGACAAAATCTCAATTTCAGTATGTTTAGCAGGCGTGAAGGCAGAGCTATAAACTGATGCATCTGATTGAGATCTGGATAAAAGCATTTAAATGGAAATGTTCCTATGTTTTTGTGTCTAAGTGACTGATGGGAACAACAATCTTTGACATTGGTCCAGTATTAAAACGCTGTAACCGGCAGCAACAGACCGGGCTGCAATGTAACCCTATGGGGCAAAATGTGCATCGTCTATTTGGTCCACTGACAGGCTCATATTAATATTCTAAGTGTCTGACAACATTATGGAAAGGATCCCTTCAGAGATAGACCTTTAAAACCTCTTTGAGACCTTTCTGTTTGACCAGAAACAGCTCTGAGGTCGCTAGCGCTAAACCCACCAGACTCCATTTAAAAAAGACAATACTTTTAGCGTGTATAGAGCCAACATATTTTCACATGTAAATCTGTAAACAATGTGTTTATTTCAACCAAAACTAGAGTTGTGATGGTTGGAAAAGTGGAAAGATGACCCAAAACATCTTTTCATAGTTTTATTTTGTTTCTGTCGACTTTGAATGAAGTGTGTTTTACGATGTTAAAATGACTGTTTATTTACATGGAGTCTGGTGGGTTTAGCTAACACAATTTAGCAGATGTTTTTATGTTTAAAAAAAGGATCTTACTCTTTAACAGTAAGGTCGACCTCCTTAGAAATCCTTTCCATAATGTTGTCAGACACTTACAATATTAATCTGAGCCTGTCAGCGGCAAAACGAGCACTTTTGTGAAGGTAAATAGAAGCTGGACAATTGCTCTATTAACTTACATTGTAGCTTGTTTCTCCGCTGCCGACTGCAGAGATCTCTCTTAATACTGGACCAATGTCAAACATTGTTGTTCCCATCAGTCACTTAGACACAAAAACATAGGGTCCAGGTTGAACAAAAAAACAGTAGTTACCCTTTAATATCCAACTAAAGATTCCAGGAGTGATTAAGAATGTTTCCATTGTTGCCCCCAGACTGTACAATAGTTTGCATCATATTAGGCTCTCTAATATATATATATATATATATATATATATATATATATATATATATATATATATATTCATTTATTTAATTACAATCTGTCTTTTTACTTTAGCTTCTTGAATAATATCATGACTACATGGACTCATATTTTCTCTATATTAGTCAATGTTTTTTTGTGCTAAATGCCTATATCTGGTACGGTCACGCCTCTGTAAATGCATACGGTCACCAACATTCAAAATTGCCTGTGTCTCTGTGAAATAATGTTCACATACCATCAATATGCAACCACGAGTACTTTTTGGTCGTAACACAAACCCGCCCGGATTATGTTTTTTCTATCAACATATTAATTAGACAAACGTATGTTGAAACTTAATTCATCTGCAAAACATCAACTGATGTATTTCATTATTTTCATACAATATCCACTCTTACCACTCATGTGTAGGTTAAGGTTAGGACAAGATTGTTGTTAGTTTATGGTTTTTAACCTGCAAAAGAAAATCTGAATATCGTTCAGGGAAGTTTCCCATCAAAAAACAAATTAGTAGTATAGAAATGAAATGAGACAGAGTTTCCTGACTAGTGATGAAAACTGCTTTTAATGAATGCCAACCACAGTCACTAGAGGACAAAATCCCCTTTAAAAACATTACAAATCCCATAATCCTTCAAATATTGATGCGCACATCCTTCAACATATACTTTACGCTACATCCAAATTTAACACCACAAATATGACGTCTACTTAAACGAAACCATTAATTCTTCATGTCAGAGCAGACTGAGGAGCATGAACAACATTTGGAGCTTCACTTTGGTCTGTCGACGCTAATATTTAGTTATTAAGGTAGCTTTCTTTATGCACTTTTCACTTAATATGAAAAGTGAATGCGGCTTTGGAGGTAAACAATTAAGCTGCTCTGTTTAAAATGTATGAGACCTGCAAAAAGACCCTCAAATGGAGCAGTGATGCATCAAAGTATTGCTGTCGAGTATTTGCAATTAAGGAATGATTTGGAAAGGGATTTGCTATGGCGCAAACATAAATTAGCATATTGTATGGAGGAAACTAAACAAAGCATGTAGTACGCTGCTGAGCAGCAGATGCTTTGTAATGTAGTACAGGTGGCAGGGCTGGAGGAATGTTTTAGCATACATTAGTCATTAGGAACGGTTAGGAAGCAGTCAGCAGCAGTCAGCAGCAGTCAGCAGGAGCTTCTGAATGGCACTAAGCGGGGAGAAATGAGAGACCCCTCAGTGAGTGTAAAACAGTTTACCAGATGCAGGCAAGCCAGTGAGCCACCAGTCCGAACACACAGACCAGCAGCACCAGAACGGCAGCTCCGTACTCCAGGTAGTGGTCCAGTTTCCGGGCCACCCGGCCCAGACGCAGCAGGCGGACCACCTTCAGGGAGCTGAACAGACTGCTGATGCCCTGAGGGGGAGGAAGGAGGGAGGGAGGGAGGAGATGAAGGGAGGCAGGGAGAGGAAAGGAGGGAGGAAGGGAGGGAGGAGATGAAGGGAGGGAGGAAGGGAGGGAGGGAGGAGATGAAGGAAGAGGAAGGGAGGGAGGAAGGAGGGAGAGGAAAGGAGAGAGGAAGGAGGGAGGGAGAGGAAGGGAGGGAGGGAGCGGAAGGGAGGAAGGAGGGAGAGGAAGGGAGGGAGGGAGGAGATGAAGGGAGAGGAAGGGACAGAGGAAGGTGGGAGAGGTAAGGAGGGAGGAAGGAGGGAGAGTAAGGAAGGGAGGGAGGAAGGAGGGAGAGGAAGGGAGGGAGGAAGGAGGGAGAGGAAGGGAGGGAGGAAGGAGGGAGAGGAGAGGAGGGAGGGAGAAAGGTGGAAGAGGAAGGGAGGAAGGAAGGTGGGAGAGTAAGGGAGGGAGGAAGGAGGGAGAGGAAGGGAGGGAGGGAGGAAGGAGGGAGAGGAAGGGAGGGAGGAAGGTGTGAGAGAGGGAGGGCGGGAGAGGAAGAGGAGGAAAGAGAAATGTGGGGAGGGATGGTGTACGGTAAGAAAAGAGAATAGAGAACAATGAATACAGAGAGAGAGACAGAGAAGTCTGTTATTACAGGGAAAGGTTTGGTTTTTGTTGTGTAAAAGGAGAATGCATTCATTGGCAAATTGACAATAGCAAATACCATTCACAGTTTGAGATCTAAGATGCGCCGCAGACGGTCGACTCGGTGGGTCTGTGCACGTTGTTTTGTTTTGTTTTGTGTTTTAACTTAGTTTTTTGCAATGGTACCCGGATCTCTTTCTCCAGAGAAGAGCTCTTGAACATCAGGGGAACAACGCCAGAGGATTTATTTCCTACTTTTCTTCTCCCAACACTGGAAATTTTGGACATTCTAGTCAAAGGTGGGCTCACCTGTGCTCACACAGCGAAACGTCGGAGGAGAGGGAAACGGGCTGGTGCGCTGGTGCATCTCCGCCAGCGAGGATTACTGGTTGGTGCAACGACGTGACAGTGATCCAGCAGCATTGTTCTCCTGACCTGGAATCTTTCATCATAAACTGTAAGCCTTTTTATTCACCCTGTGAGTTCCATTCATTCATTCTGGTCGGTGTTTACATGCCGCCGCAGGCCAACGTGCAGGTCGCACAGCGCACGCTCGCCGACCAGATACTGTGTGTGGAGCGGACCAACCCGGACTCCCTAGTTATTGTCCTTGGAGACTTTAACAAAGGAAACCTCACTCATATGCTACCTAAAAACCCCAACCGGCACGACACGGTCAGACACCGCCTACCAAGAGCCTGGGTCTGTCCGAGGTTTTTCCTTGCCACTGACGCACGTACGCATTCATGCATGCTCTTGGGGGAATCACTGGAATTGTTGGGTCCTTGTAAATTATAGAGTGTGGTCTAGACCTAAAGTGTCCTGAGATAATTCCTGTTATGATTTGACACTATAAATAAAATTGAATTGAAATTAAATATAGACAGCATATTAAATGCCCGACCAGAGAGGAGAACATTCTGGATCACTGTTACACCACAGTCAGGGATGCTTATCACGCTGTCCCCCGTGCTGCACTGGGACTATCTGACCACATCATGGTCCAACTGATCCCCACCTACAGGCAGAAACTTAAGCTCTGCAAACCTGTAGTGAGGACATCAAGGAAGTGGACCAGTGTAGCTGTGGTGCATCTCCAGACGTGTTTGGACTCTACTGACTGGGATGTGTTCAGGACTGCTACCAACAGTCTGGATGAGTACACAGAGGCTGTGACGTCATACATCAGCTTCTGTGAGGACTGCTGTGTTCCATCATGCACCAGGGTGAGTTACAACAATGACAAACCCTGGTTCACAGCCAAACTCAGAAGATTATGGTTGGATAAGGCAGAGTTGTTCAGGAGTGGGGACAAAGACAGACTTAAAGAAGCAAAGTACAAGTTTAGCAAGGCGGGGAAAGAGGCTAAACAACGGTACTACTCTGAGAAACTCCAAAACCAGTTCTCAGCAAATGACTCTGCTTCTGTCTGGAGAGGGCTCAAACAGATCACCAGCTTCAAGCCCAAAGTCTCCCACTCCACCTGCTGACCCGATGCCTGGCCAACGACCTTAACAAGTTCTACTGTCGCTTTGATGGACAATGGGTCAGTCCTGTAACCATCCCCCTCAACACCTCCCAACAAAGGGTCTTCCCTGATACCATCCCCCGCAACACCTCCCAACAGCTCCAGCTACAGTGCATCACCTCCACCTCCCCCACCTTTAAGGTCCCGCCCTCCACCTCAACACCCACCTCAGTGACGACTCTCTCCATCAATGAGGAAGACGTCAACAGACTGTTCAGGAGCCCATCCAGCTTGAAGCACTGCGCTGACCAGCTGTCTCCAGTGTTCACAGACATTTTCAACACCTCACTGGAGACATGCCACGTACCTGCCTGCTTCAAGTCCTCAACAATCATCCCTGTTCCCCGAAAGCCAGGACCACAGGACTTGCGACTTCAGACCCCGTCGCCCCTGACCTCTGTGGTTGTAAGAGTCCTTTGAGCGCCTTGTGCTTTCTCACCTCAAAGCCATCACTGACCCCCTCCTGGACCCCCTGCAGTTTGCCTACAGAGCCAATAGGTCTGTAGACGATGCAGTCAACCTGGCCCTACACTACATCCTCCGGCACCTGGACTCCGCAGGAACCTACGCCAGGATCCTGTTTGTGGACTTCAGCTCTGCCTTTAACACCATCATCCCGGCTCTGCTTCAGGAGAAACTCTCCCACCTTGGTGTGCCTGACTCCACCTGCAGGTGGATCACTGACTTCCTGTCTGACAGGAAGCAGCATGAAAAGCTGGGGAAAGACATCTCCGATTCACAGACCATCAACACCGGATCCCTCAGGGCTGTGTTCTTTCTCCTCTGCTCTTCTCCCTGTACACCAACAGCTGCACCTCCAGTCACCAGTCTGTCAAGCTTCTGAAGTTCGCGGATGACACCTCCCTCATCGGACTCATCTCTGATGGTGACGAGTCCGCCTACAGGTCGGAGGCTGACCACCTGGTGAAGTGGTGCAAGCAAAACAACCTAGAGCTCAATGCTCTAAAGACAGTGGAGATGGTTGTGGACTTCAGGAAGAATTCAGCCCCACCTGCCCCCATCACCCTCTGTGACTCCACAATTAACATTGTGGAGTCTTTCCGCTTCCTGGGAACTACCATCTCCCAGGACCTCAAGTGGGAGCTGAACATCAGTTCCCTTGTCAAGAAAGCACAACAGAGGATGTACTTCCTGCAGCAACTGAAGAAATTCAACCTGCCAAAGACAATGATGGTGCACTTCTACACAGCCATCATTGAGTCCATCCTCACTTCCTCCATCATCATCTGGTACGCTGCTGCCACTGCCAAGGACAAGGGCAGACTGCAGAGTGTCATTCGGTCTGCAGAGAAGTTGATTGGCTGCAATCTGCCGCTGCTCCAGGACCTTTACGCCACCAGGACTCTGAAGTGTGCTGAAAAGATTGTGGCCGACTCGTCCCACCCCAGCAACAAACTCTTTGAGCCACCCCCCTCTGGCAGGAGGCTGAGGTCCATGAGGACCAAAACCTCACATCACAAGGACAGTTTCTTCCCCTCTGCCACTAGCCTTATTAACAAGGCCCGGAAACCACCCAGACTCTCTCCCCCCTCTGGCTTTACATGCCACTGTACTTAATCTGCTCTTTTTTTCTTAATTCTTACTCTCTTATTTTTAATACATTCTGTATGTGTATATATATACATATATTTATACTTATATTGTTTGTTCTGTTTAACCTGCTTGTTTAACTTATTTTAGAGAATGTGTGACGTGCACCAACAACACTAAAACAAATTCCTTGTATTTGTAAAAAACGTACTTGGCAATAAAGCTTTTCTGATTCTGATTCAGATTCAGTTCAGGCTCAGATGTTTAAACACTAAGACTCCTATCACCTTGTTTCTGTGGTAATAATACACTACGTGTAATCACGGACAGACCGCTCTGTGAACAGAGAGTGTTAAAAGCTGGAAGCAGCAATTCAAACTTTTTTTTGAAGGAAAGTAAATTAGGGGGGAAAGGAATACAACGACAACAAAAATGTGATCAGTTTGTTTTCATTCCGCCCACAGTTGAATAGTTTAGAAAAAAACACCAATACTTGAAATACACAGATGAGTGTCTCTGCAGAGACACCTACCCACGCAGTAAGTAATACCAATGTGTTAAGATTCTCACATCAACCAGAAGCTTAAAGGACATTTCTGGCGCTAAATGAACCTAGGGGTTAATAACACGTGTACAACTGTTCTCTGGGATTTGTTTTCATGCTAATCGACTGTGACCAGTTTTAGCGCGAACTGCTTACAAAGTTCTCAATGCTTCGGTTTACATGTAGGGCCCCTCATTATGCTACCGTGGAAGTGTGGTGCTATTTTGAGCCTTGTTAGTGGTATAAAATAGCAATGTCTTTTTACTCTACCAATGCCCCTACGACTAGCGTTACAAGCTAATTAACGGTTCGCGCTAAAACTGGTCACATTCGATTACCATCAAAACATGTCCCAGAGAACGGTCGACTCGGTACACATGTGTTATTAACCCCTAGGTTCAGTTTGCGCTGGAATTGTCCTTTAATTTTCTTTTTCTTTAGTTTCCTGCAGCAGGTTTTCTTTTTTTATGTACTTATTTGTTTATTTGATATAGTAGATTATTTGATGAAACAAAGCTAGAACTGGCACTTTTGCATGCCAAGCCACACCTCTCCATCCATCAAAATGATTTCTAAATGACATTTTGTCCAAGTTATGCAGCGCTAAGCTCAAGAGGAAACCAGAAAAGGTCACAGCAGAAATTGAGAAAGCAAACACAGTTAATAATGCATTGCTTTCTTTTAAATCACTATTAGGAAGATAACCCATTGAAAGCCATGAACATCAGTCCGGATCTTAACTACAGAGGCACATCAAAGATTGGGACATTGTTGGTTCCAAGTTGGCCAGGAAAGTGTCACCCAAAGCAGAAAAGAAATAATACAGGATGGCAAAACTAAGGTTATGATAAAACTGATGACAGACCCTTCCTCCAGAGCTCCCATCATGTCGGACCAGCGTCAGAGCATACACATATTCATATGGCACTGGTCACTTTAAAAGGGTACCATGGAATGGTTTATACACATTATTTAAATCGGAAAATCGTATGTAGCGTGCTTTTTTTTCGATGATTTTTTATAATCGATTCTTTTCCTTAGAATCAATATATTATTATTTTTTTTACCATTGATTGATCTAAATATTTTCTGTTGATACGGTACCTCCGACAGCGAAAACATCATATCTGTTTCCAGCAAAAAAAAGCGAAAGCAGAAAATACAAGATATGTTCTTTACAAATGAAATAAATGTCAGACTGACTGACATGTGATGTGCATTCTTAGAAAACTATTAGTTTTTAGAAATATCTGTGATGTATTGTCTCTAGAAGTGTATTATTCAACTTTTGTTTTTGTTGAAGTAGGAAATACTCAATACTATCGAATCGCAATACTTCTAGAATCGCGATAAATGAAAATCGCAGTACAAATGTAATCTCTACCTAGAATACAGAAAGAATCAAATCAGGACATTATTTACATTATTTTTAATCTATTTTATCTAGTTCTTTAATCTAGTTTTTATTTCACTCTTTTTTTACTACTACTAGACTGCTGTTATGACAGCTTTTAAATCTATTTTATTACATCGTCATTTGTATCGTGTCACGTGCACTGGTCTCAAGTGTTTTTGTCCATTTTGTCTTTTTTGTTGTTGTGTCAGTCATCTGGGAAGCTCTTTAAACTGCACTAACCTGTAAGGTGCTACACAAAAGTATGCAGTATAAAGCTGTGCCACACATCACAGCACTTAATAGAAAATATTAATGAATATGAATTATTCATTAATAGTATTGTTTTTTTTTTTTTACTTCTTCCTACTCATTTTTCAACATGGGAATTCTTTATATGAATCATGTACAATCATTTTGAAAGATATGTTTGCAGGCTATTTTGTTTGAGTTGGTTTTTCTTGCTTGTGCTGAAATTGAAGAATGCTCTAATTTATCTTTTTGTTTTTAACAAAATAAACTCATTTGCAATGCCTGTCCCTAGATGGGCCTTTAAAATACAAAAAAAACGGCCCAACCGGTAGCGGCAGATGGTCGCCCACCAAGAGCCTGGTTCTGTCTGAGGTTTCTGTCTGTTTAAAGGAAGATTTTCCTCGCCACTGTCGCACCAAAAGCTCGCTCTTTTGTAAAGTCTCAAAGCATTGAAAGTAGAGCCCGACCGATAAAGGAGTTTTAAAGCCGATATCAACACAAATATTTGGTGATTTAAAAATCCGTTATATCGGCCGATATATTTAACACGTAACAAAACATAAACAGATTTCCCTAACATTAGTTATTTGTTGTTATTTATGAGTCCTCCCTAAAATAATATGATAATGCAGTTTAAAAATAAACTTGTTTGTTTTATTGTCACAACAGAACAGAGGAACATTAAAATATATTAAAGTTCTGATAAATAAAATGTATAAAAATACAAACGTAAAATATGAAACTTAAAGGGTTAAACATGAGTGTTGCCAACTGGGACGTTGTAGAGCACCCTCTGGTGGACAAACTATACAACGCCAACACTCAGAACATGGTTGAAGGGGGTTTCGTTATTTTTTTAAAGTGGCCATATTCTGCTCATTTTCAGGTTCATAATTGTATTTAGAGGTTATACCAGAATAGGTTTACATGGTTTAATTTTCAAAAAACACCATATTTTGGCTCTAACACCCCAAATCCCAGAAAAAGTGATTTGTTTTCATAATATGGGCACTTTAAATATTAATTTATCGGCCATTATAAATGCCGATACCGATAGTTTGGAAAATGCCTAATATCAGCCAATAACGGTTTCGATAACAAAAATCGGTCTGGCTCTTATTGAAAGCACTGAAGATCAGTGAAAGAAAATCTTTCTACAGATGGATCTGCACGTGCTGCAGGGTCTGCATCCCAAAGACAACTCAGTGTAATTTCTTACAGTGGTAAAGAAATAGGTTAATTCTCTTGATTATTCTTTGATCTTGACTTGACCAGGTTTGGGTTTTCCCTGCACAGGACTGAGGAGGTCTTGGCTGCGTTGGCCTCAGCTCAGACTCCTTATATTCCCCTCTCTCTGAAGCCACAGGGCCGGCCAGCTGTGCCGCCTCTCTCTCCAGCCACAGCTTCAAAGGCCTCCCCTGGGATTCGGGCGCTTCCCAGCTCATATGTAAATGCCTCTAGCTTAAGTAGCTACAGAACAGAGCAACACAGATGAAAAGAGCACGAGTCAAGAGCAATGCATGTAAAACCATGGCTCGTGAGCACCTGTTTATCCAAACAGAGGCCGGTGAAGAGGGACGGCGTATAGACGGAGATTACATGTCCACGGGGAAGCTTTTTTCACAGCGCCGGCTCTTTCTCTCATTATTTTCTAAACACAGGACGCACTGTTGCATCTTCCTGACAGCACTGGGAGCTTAACATGTTTTCAGAGCTCAATCCGGTGAGCATTAAAAATTGAAAACATCACAGCTTATAGCAAAACAGCGCCATGCTTCAATTGAGTTTTCAATTGTCACTCTGCACCGAGAGCAGAACCATCCACAAGCAGCAAACGCTACAAAGAAAAGGTACTTTTTGTACAGTTTTCTAATCCTGTCAACATTTGAAACACGAGGGTAAACGTCAAACTGAATACATTTTTGTTATTTTAGTACCACAAAATACATTTGGTTTAATAGCTTTTGTTCTTCTCCCTTTGACAAATGTAAGACATCAAATATAAACCATCTGTGGGGATTAGTAGACTTAGACAATTAGCAACAGGTTGCAAAGTGTTGAAACAGATGAGCAGCACAGAAAGAAACATTTGTTTTTCACTGGTTTTCCTTCATCGCTCAGCCTCCTCCACATCCTTTCACTTCATGCTTTTATCCAACTATTCACCTCGCCTGCTAGTAGCCCATTTTCACAGCAGACATTTGGGCTTGTCACAGCAGGAAAAGCACAAGTGTAACTAACAATTAACAATGACTCAATGAGCCAGCGTGCATAATACCGGGGTCCTGAAACCTGTGCTTTCGCTGCTATGACAGGTCAAGATGTATGTAATGAAAATAGTCTATTCCCACTGTTCTATGCTGGGTTCACACAATGTCGGCAAAATAGAAAGAATGATAAACGGAACCAGCACTATAGCCTTGATTAGGACTGTTTATGTAATGGTGTATTATTGTTAATACCATCTTTTAGTTTAGCAGCCACTGACTTGCTCACACTTCTGTAGTTATTCACCCAGCGAGTGAGTTAACATGGCATGTCAGAAACTCACATGTCCTACTCGGAACTACAACCAGGAGGCTGTGTGAATGGCTTGTATTACCCTCCGTACAATATGACATGAACGCAGCATTATTGTATCACCTCACCTCTCCATCTTCCGCTAGAATAGTATATATATATATATATATATGTATATGTATATATGTATATATGAGTATATATATATATATATATATATATATATTCATAGAAACAAAAACAAGTTAAATGAAAATGAAAAACTTTGATGTAACACACATACGGCCAATTAAACTGCATAAAGGAATATATTTTTGACCAACCAGATGGCAGTCCTTTAGGAACAGGAAGCCCGCTTCCAAAATGTGGAAGCGCATGCTGTTATTTCAGTATCAATCAGATAGATGGGAGAGAGGGAAACTTCAAGTGGTGGCACAGAAAGCAACAGCCCCAACAATCAGAAATGTAAAGAGCCATCGCCGATAGAGGTAATAAGACTGGTGGTACGGTGATATTTTGGCAACTCAAAGTTCAACATCACTGCTGAAAGTCTTTCCTGAAGGGGACAAACTTTTGTTTTGTAAGTTTATCATCTGCAATATCAATAGCCTCTTACAGTTGCATACACCAGCAATTAGACCAATCTAAAAACTCTGCAAGAAAACAGACAGACACAAAACAAACAGAACTAAACTGACATAAAAAGAGACATCACACATGTTGCTGCTTTTTCACTGCAAGAGACACTAAAGAATGTTGACCTCAACAGAAATATGGTCTTGATTTATTTCATTGTGTACAGTATTTTGATATTGACTGATAAAAAAAAAGTTATAGTAATACCATTTGAGCTCCACAGACTTCATATTCTTTTGATTATCACATCTTCCATCCATCCTGTCGCCACTCTGCTATTCTATAGTTCCACTTTTTTTAAATCAAATAATTTTCACCTGATAATTCACTTGAAAATTGCAATGCAAATCGAACCAGCACTAATGTATCGTGAAAGAATCGAATTGGGACCAAAGCATTTCTTCCCAGCCCTAATAGCAACTCATTCCTTTTCATCCCTCTCTTCCTCTTCCTTCCATCCACCAATCTTCCTTTGACTCTCATCCAGCAGACACATTCAGCTCCATCTTTCCATTCTTCTCCTTCCCTCCCTCTCTCCGTGTTAACATGCATGCAGTGTTAATTTCCCACCCCCGACTGCACGGCGCACAGCGTCCCCCCGGCTCTGTCAGCTTGGCTGGCCGGGGCGGTGGCAACATGCGCGCCACGCAGAAAGGTCAGGCTGGATTAGAGCCTTCTGAGCTTCCGTGGCGCCTGCAGACACCCGCTGGGAGCTCCCATAGGCCAGCCGGGCTCCTCTGTGACAGCAGGTGGCTTCAGGACCCGCGGGGTGTTCCTCCGACACACACAAACACACACTTTTCACACCACCTCCGCTGCAACGTGACTGAGCTCCAGCACAACACCTCATGAGAATCTTACATTGTTTTTTTTGTTAGTTTTTTTTGCTTTTTTGCTTAGCCCGACTATTTCAGTTGCTTTGTTGACGTAACTGCTGACCCGTGTAGGTGTTGCTGAATCTCCAAAATGTTAACAGGAAGAAATAAAAAAGTTCTCACACTTCAAAGGAAAACTCTATTTTTGTATAGGCTAACTTGTAGGTTGTGTTCATGTCTTTTGTATTGTTAAGGTAATATTTTATAGCTGAGATCTGGGGATGTCTAACACTGCAAACAGCCGATTATCAGGGCAGATATTTGGCAATTTGCTTTTAAATAGCAGATAAATGAATGTTTAGGTCAAGACGGACTGGGAGGATCTCTTTGGTTTTACTACTATTCAATTATTTACTTATTTTTTACTAAGGATTACTGTTTTAGCTAGTTTTTGGTTTTATTCATTAATTTCATTGGCTGTGTGTTATGTTTAGACTTTCAGTTTTATAACATAATTGCTTAAAGCATTTAAACAAACTTCTGTGTTGGAGTTTGTAGCATTTTAAAATGGTAACTTTTGACTAAAAGATTTTCATTTTGACTGTAAATGCATATCGGTTCCGTTATCGCTTTCATTAACTACTAATAATCGGTGTTGATATTGGCCCTGGAAGACCAGTATCGGTCGACCCCTAATAAGCCGTCCGACCAACAACCAACACTTGACAGCAAACAGAAAACAAAACCCAGAGCCAAACATTACAAGCCCAACATGCATCCTCCTCTTCAATCCACTACGTGAAGCTGGTACATGTATTGGCTCCAAACAGATGTAATCAACCACATGTTTTGACCTAGAGAGTTTTGGATCAACCAACAACTACTGAGATTATATGATGATTTTTCACTTAAATCCTAATAGATTTGCACTGCTTCCAGTTTGTTAAAAAGTTAGATATAAAGTATAACAAGTTACATATGCTCTGCTTTCATGTGTTGTACAGTCCTCACAAGGCATGATTGTGAACGCGTTAGAGTGTATGTACGCGAGTTGGCAGCGCCTGCATGTCACCAGCTTGGCAGCAGTGTCTTGAAACCTGCATTAAAATACAACTAAAAATACTTCCTGCCTGCTTCATCCATCAGAGACGGCACAGGGGAATTCAGTCTGCAATGAGTCTATAATAATCTCTGCCACTTTCTTTCACACTGCACCTTAAGCTGCCCACACACTGCCCTCAGTCAGCATCCATCTATTCTTCCAGTCTGCTAATACAGGAGAGCAGCAACAAAAACTTCAATTTAGCAAAGAGGAGAAGAGAGATTAACTGTGTCCTCTTTAGTGGCTGGAAATTTACCTGCCATTGATTTCCTCTTAATTCCCCCACCGGTGTCTGCTGTTTAAAAGACAGCAACAGAAAACTCCATCTCATCCAATCCATGAACGACTGGTGGTGAGAGGCCAGAGGACGAGAGACATCCGAACCGAGACGCAGCCAGCCAACCAGACACCGACTGGAGGATCCACAATTCAATACGCCATTCAGTCTGGTGGAGGACACAGTGGGGCAGCAGCAGCAGAGCAGGCACAAACACACACAGACACATGCCGGCGAGGACGTTCAACACTCAATGTTAAACTGGAACATATGGGCTCAATACTGGCCCTAATTTAAATAGAAATATTTCAGCTACTAACGTCACAGCTCAGCTACACTTAACATGTATTTTCATGGCACACTTTGTTTATGCACCTACTGTAACTTACAGTAAAAGAAATAAGGTATCACAGGATGACTATTAAGTCCATCCCAGGCTGTCAGATGATGTTCCAGGTATACTAACATCTTACCTGGGCCGTGGGAAACACTGATTTCTGACTGGCTGGAAGGTGTTCAAAATAGATACATCAGGACACAGGAAAAGACAGTTCTGCACAACAACTTCACTACATCCTTGTAAGTGGACAACTGTTGGATAGCTTGCCATTATACTCTTTTTCTCTCACACCCCGATCAGGCCGACAAATATTTGTAATATTGGTATTATAATATTATTGTATTAGCACAGAATGTGGTTCAGACATTCATGTTCCCCTCAGGTTGAACAAATCAACTTGACGGTGAGCGTCAAGTCAAAATGTTAATTTGTCCAATACTTGCAAGACTATTGACATTTCCAACAGCCTCAGTTGTACTTTGGGTTTGGTGTAGAGGATGGATACCCGAACCAAGCCTGTCGGGACCCGGCGTTAACCGACAGGCTGGGCCGGGTTTCGGACAGATATTTAGAAATGATGTTTGGGTTTGGGTCGGGCTCGGTCACATCAGCATGATAAGGCATTGAACATTTCAAATTTAAAAAAGCTTATTATGTAGGAGTGCCTGTGTTAACGTGAGCTTGTTCGCCGGTGTGTGCTGATGACCTCATCTGTTGACATTTCTGAATGCCTTCCTATAGTTGCTTAATAAAAGCTTTCCACACAAACAAACGTACATGTGTCATTAGTATGAGAAAAACTGTGTCTGGCTCGGGCCAGGCTCGGACAGAAATATCTTAACGCCTGTCGGGCTCGGGCCGGGCTCGGTTACTGCTCTGTCGGGCGCGGGCCGGGCTCGGTTACTGCGCTGTCGGGCTCGGGCCGGGCTCGGTTACTGCTCTGTCGGGCTCGGGCCGGGCTCGGTTACTGCGCTGTCGGGCTCGGGCCGGGCTCGGTTACTGCGCTGTCGGGCGCAGGCCGGGCTCGGTTACTGCTCTGTCGGGCTCGGGCCGGGCTCGGTTACTGCGCTGTCGGGCTCGGGCCGGGCTCGGTTACTGCTCTGTCGAGCGCGGGCCAGGCTCGGACAGAAAAATGCGGCCCAATCCGCACTCTAGTTTGGTGCTACCTATCAAATGAGAGCATGCTAACACGCTAAACTAAGACGATAGACACCTATTTTTACGATAAATAGTTTTTAGTCTAAAAAAATGCTACAATCGTGACGAATGTCCATCACAAGTCCCCAGAGCCCAAGGTAAAGTCTTTAAATTGCTTATTTTGTCCAACCAACAGTGGATGACCTAAACATATGCTAATTGATATATATATATATATATATACTATGATTGGAACCAGCAAATGTTTGACATTCTTTTTGTTTAATGACTTCCCAATTCTCTGTCTGCTTGACGCTTCAAACTACAAAGTTTTTAGGGGTTACTTCACCTTCTTCAACATCCTGTTTTAAAAATGTTTTAAAGTTATCAAAGCAAGAATCTGATCATTTTGTTGAGACTTTAAGAGCTGCTAAGAACTATTAGACAAGAACACAATGCTGAAGGAGGCGTTGAGTCATTTTTGGCATACAAAATGAATAGATGTGGAAAATTCAGCTGCTGCCAGCTTAAATACTGGTCATTTTCACAATTATTATTATTATTATTTATATTACTGGCGTTCAAAAACTCATGTGATTAAGCCCCCACTTGGCAGACACAATCGTACACACTCACACACAATAATGGATGTCTGTGCACAAACACACACCGGCAGCATGTGTTCACACCCACTCACAAAAAGATGAAATGTTCAAGCATAAAAACACTGATTACAACATTTATTCTTTTTTTATTTCGCATTCAGTAGATTGGTCCTTCCACGTCCGGGCTGAGGTCTAATTAATTCAGCTAGAAATCAAGTGGTAAATCACCTTTAATAACGCCATAATGATATAACTCCTCAATATCTGATGGATGCAAATGGCTGTGAAAAATACTCAGCGATCCCTATGATCCCTCAAAGAACATCGCCCAGAAATCAAACAACAGGATCTAAAACTCATATATATTCAGCAACAGTTTACACCAAAATTGCTGGAGATCAATGTGCTTGGTGAAAGCTTGTGAGGAAAAAGCCTTGACATTAGATCTAAATCTGTTAAAGGAGAACTCCGGGCAATTTTTACGTTAATCTTGATCGCTATACGTATGTGAGTACTGTCGATAGCAAAAAAAAAAAACGAGCTGAATCGGCGCTAGCAACAGAGCACATGGATATTTAGCAGGTAGGTTTTACTATGCTGACCACTTGCTAATTAGCACTAAACACAACAGTTCAGCAGAGACTGATGGGAATGTCGGTCTGTCTGCGCCAAATCTCATGGATATCTGTCCAACAGTTGTGGGGACAACTCAAAAATCTAAAACATTGGTCATGCTTCGAAGATAGGGCCAACCTCTAGCTCACCTGGCAGAGCGTGCACCCCATGTGGTCTGAGTCCATGTAGGG
Source organism: Sander vitreus (assembly GCF_031162955.1). NCBI lineage: Eukaryota > Metazoa > Chordata > Actinopteri > Perciformes > Percidae > Sander > Sander vitreus. The sequence continues at coordinate 1,791,299 of NC_135874.1, read as the reverse complement.
TCACATCTAACCCGTGGCCCTTTGCTGCGTGTCATCCCCTCTCAAGCCTGATTTATGGTCCTGCGGAGGCATTTTAACCCCACGTTTATCCCCAGAGAGGGGAAACTGTAATTATTCACGATCAGTGATGAATAGAATGTGTGTTAACACTGAAGAAGTATTCTTGTGTTTGTTGTTATATGTGTATAGTTGGTCTTTTGGAGAACCAAACCTATTGGGGTGGTGGTGTGGGTGGTGGTATGCAACAGTATTTGGTGCCCCTAAAATTGATTGTGGCCCCAGCCTGGCCCCCTATATGAAATGGTCTAGAACCTCTATAGTATCCCTCCAACTCCCAGCATTTGCAGTCCCTGAGCAAAAACACTATTTTATACCAAGATCTTTTCAAAAACATCTTGCTGTTCCACATCTCTAATCCAAAAGTCACTTCTCCGTCTCTTCTACAGAGTTTTTCTCTTGTTTCTGAGGAGAACAGATTGACAAATCATACCCAAAGTCTTTCCTGCTCTGTCAGAAGCAAACCTCATTCTTGTCTCAAGGACCCCGTTTACACTTGGCATTAACGTGTGATCTGTTACCTGGATAATGACATCTGATCACAGGCCTCTGCATCTACACTTGGTATTCATAAGCATTCTTGTTCTCTCAATTCTGGCAAACTTTTTGGTGGATTTTCTCTCTTATAAAATGTGGCCACACTCTACAGATGTTACTTAAATCTGTGTGAGATCTGACAACAATGCGAGCCAGACCACCTCCTAATGAGGTCAGTGCAATCTGATCACATTCTGCATGTGCTTCCACCTGCAGTAAATGAGTTTTTCCTGATAAAAATCACATGTTGATACCAGAAGCGGATGGGGTCAAAAACATCCACCGAGACTCAGCTGAGCTCAGCGGCTACAAGCTGGACCAATCTCAAACTGAAGGAAACTGTTTACATAATGACATAATGATCCATTACCTTTTACGTACAGTAATCCATGCCCTCTAGATAAAACAGATTCATTCAGAAGCAGACTTTGATAAATACTTTTAAATGATTTCCAGAGCTGTTGCCAAGTTTTTAGGGCTCCTTTGTCTCACTAAGGTAAACTCATCTGTTGGTCAAAAGGAGTAATTGGCTCCATCACATTTAGATCCATACACACGAACAACATCATGGACCCGAGCTTATTCCCAATCAGCCTAGCCAGAAAACAGTGACTAATGGATCATCGGTAAGTAAGTGACAAAAAAAGTTTTTACGAGGCTGAGATCTCATAATAATATATAAAATGTTTTTGATCAACTCTGTGCAGCTGTATATGTTATATATAGTTAGTTAATAGCATTAGCTCGGAGGGCTAACTTGTTTACCATATTACGTGAACGTCGTTGTCAACGTCGTTGTCACCCTGAATGTCCTGCCAACCCCGTTCAAAAGAGTTGCTTCATAGTATATAAAAAAGAACAAATAGTTGAAGATTGGATTTGAACAGTCGAATCCGATTCGACTGAAATAATTCTGAGTCAGGTACAAAACCTATTTTGGTGTACTAGTACGGCAACCACCGACACAGCATTACATTTTTGAGTTTATTGCTATCATAACTGAGAGCAATAATAGGTAGAACTGTGAAGATCAGATCCAGGTTGAAAAAGCAGGATATCTTCCTTTAATGCTATTTGTTACAACTGGGATTGACAAATCCAAATGTAAACCATGAGAAAGTTTATTATTGTATTGTTTGTACTCCCATCCTCAGTCCATGAACACAGTAAACACATTAATGAAGTCAACAGTGACTGTCCTTCCTTTGCCGTACCTGAAGTTGCTGCATTCTGGCTGCTGTCTGTGGATTCCTTCATGAACAACTCGTATTCTTTCAGATGTTTCATACCAGATGTTGTAACAGCGGTGACGTTGTGTATTGTTTAGGGTCCTTGCCCCCACGAGACTAATCAGCATTGCAGATGCTGGACTTGAATGGTCTTCTTTTGACTCAAAGTACTGCCAAACAACACTTTTTCTGCTCACCAGTTCCATTTCCACTTCCTCACAGCCTACTGCATTGAACGCTCCACCTACGTAAACACCTTCCCGTAATCAACGGCGCCGTCATTACGTCAACCAGCGTAGCGCAAAGAGTGCAAGCGTAGGGTTTGGTTCAGTGGCAAAAAATTCTAAGGTTCAGCAGAAACCAAACCCCGTCAAAAACCCCAATATTCGGCCGAATCCGAAGCAGAATCCTGGATTCGGTGCATCCCTACTTGATAATCAAGTAAACTCATGATAACATTATATCGCATTCGCAGTATTGTAAATTGCGATCGCAATATGACCTTTTCTCCAAATCCCTACTTTGAAGCAGTAAAAGTGAACACTATGTTTACCTCCATGCACACCTTCCTTCCCACCAATCACAGCTCAGAAAGCCATCCGACCCTGATCAAAAAGACCTAACCGTACCTCGTCGACGTTCTCAAAGGCGTTGATGATGTCGTAGGGCAGGCAGGACAGCAGGTCGATGACGAACCACGTCTTCAGGTAGTTCATGCGGATGAGCTTGGGGTCGGAGATGACCTCGCCGCCGGGCCCCACGAAGGTGGTGTGGAAGTTGAGGACAATGTCCACCAGAAAGATGACGTCCACCACGCTGTCCAGCACCAGCCACACAATGTTGTTCTGCTTGGTCTTGAAGGAGACGTTGTAGGGCACCATGATGGCCGTGTAGAAGGTGAGGATGAGGATGACCCAGTCCCAGGTGGTCTTGAAGGTGCAGTAGTGAAGGATGATGTGGGGCGGCGTCTTGGGGGCCTCCTGTTTGTACTGCGGGAGGATGTCCGAGTTCAGCTGCAAAACCTGGAGGAGTGAAAGAGCGAGAAACTTTTACTCAACAAAACTCTTAATTAGGTCTCCTTTTACGAAGCACATTACCTTGCACGGCAGCTGTATTCTCGCGATATCACAGGATTGCGCGAGAATCACAAGATCACATATCACAAAACTCAGAATAGGATTTATTGCTATCAGTTATTGCTGATTAAGTGAGTAGCACTTACTAGGAATTTGCCTAACATTAGGAACAAAATAGGTTGTATGAATTACTGTAGTGCAGGATGTGCAAAAAAAGCTAGCTGTCTGGATTTACCCTGCAGAGATCTGAGGAGCAGTTAACCATAGTCCTCACAAATCCACCGGTGGTTAGAACACCAACACAGAGACAGAGGAAGGGGACGGACATCTGGCCGAAAAGAGGGACATCCGGCGGAATTTCCGGGGGCACCGGAACTATCCTGGTAGTGGAATGTTGTGGTTATAGACTACCAAGTACACTTCTCCTCTAAGAGCTCATTAAAAGCAGCCTTTAGTTAATACACATTCAAACAAAGCGTGAGATGTAAAATTAAGACTGAAAGTTAAGAATTACTGTCCACTGACCCGCATGAATTCAGCTGCCAAGTCAGTGCCATCATCCAAATGACTCTAAATGCCCCTTTAAGACTCGCCCCTGTGTGACCCTTTGATCCTGCTAACTTAATTGCCCTATTTTATGTGTTTTAATCTTTTGTTAATGTTTCGTCCCGTGCTTGCGCTTATTTAAGCCATTATGTTGTTTTTAATTACTTTCTGTAAAAAATTTTAAACTCTTTTTAAATAAATGCTACACAATTATTTCTTTTATGACATTTTAACAGGGTAACCACTGAGTAGGTTTTATTTGTTCTATTCATACTTTCCATTTCTATGCTTGCAATTTGTAACGTGTAACTTTTACATTTACATTTATTTATTACCTATAGTCTGTAACATTGTAACCCTGCACATTTCAAACTATTTAGTTTTTTTCTACTTTTACTTTAACTCTGTTTATTTTTCCGTGTATGTATGTGTCTTTTCACAATGTCTGTATACAAAGTATATTTATACTGTGTATATATTTATTTGAATACATTTTCCATTCCTAGCATCTTGAACACAAACATTTCCCTCAAAGGAAACATAAGAGTACACACAACAAAATAAATAAATTGAAGAAAATTAGAAAAACAGCCCTTTACTGTATTTTACTTTTTATTAAACTTCATACATTTCACACATATATAAAAGATGTTCAAAAAGAAATGAAAATAGATTTGTAAGGGACAGTTCGTAAAAAGACTTGACCCTCCCCTCGTCAGTAATAATTTTCCTATGACCCTCCAAAATGATTAGAAAAAGAGGCATGACCCTCCCCCTTGCGTGCAAGTTTGCACTTAGCAAAGAAGTACAAATACCATTTGATCTAAGCAGTCATGACGTACATGAGTTAACCTCTGCATTCTCATCTTACACATCCCACTCCTCTGTTATGGTGGGGGGGCCATTTCAGTAGATTTACTCACTAACGTAGTTGTGGAAACACAATAAGCATGGAAACTAAATGCACACTTCATGCATTACTGCATTACTTCAAATACTAAGTTACTAAAATGTAAGAGTGGCCAATCAGTGTTGGACCTCCAGTCTGCTGAGATGATCTCCAAACGCAGAAACCAAGCGCAGTCACACCATAAAACGTTAAGACACATTTAGAAAAAAAGATCAGTATTTTGCTGTAATCCAATGACACAGAAAAAAAGTAATCCACAGTGATCAGTAGATCCACAAAAAGGTAAATGACACGGTGTATCCAGCAAGGCCTATACGAGCATCACAGTCACCATCAGCTCCAAACAGGTGAACGAGGCCTCTCCACTTCACCGTTTAAACAAAGTGGAATAAAGGTATAAAAGTCCAAATCTACACAAAACCTGCAATCAATTAGTAAGCTGACATCACATTTATATACATGGCATTTAGGAAACCTTTATTGCAACGTTGCCACGGTAAGATGTCCAGACTCCAACAGTAATTTTAGTTTTTTGCGTCCTGCTGCTCCCATCGTCAGCCAGGTAATCTTTTTTTTTACTAAAGCAGTATATGAAATCTGATGTATTACCTACCACCAGTTAGTTGTTTTGTGTTATTTAAGATATTTATAAAATATCTGGTATCTGGTTTCATTCATAAAATAGTGATGCTGTGGCGGCAGGACAAACGAGGATGCTAGCAGCTAGCAGCTGACCTGATGACAGCAGGGGTCCCAGGTTAAGAGGTCCTGGAGGTTTGGCCTACTAAGTAGCCTGCCTACAATTTTAATCAAGAACAAAAATACATAGTTTTTATACAGACTTTTGTATACATTATATATTCTAGTGTATTATCATAATTTGTTTAACGTGCAAATATATATTTTTTTTTACCTCAACCTCAAACCAGACAAAGACATGCGCCCCACCTGTGATTCAGTGGTTCCCCCAGGTTGGGAACCACTGAAATAGATGAAAGAAAGAAAAAGTAAGCCAAAAAACTCAACTACTTTGTTTTGTAGTCTAGTCATAATTACCTACTGCTGCTAGGTGTGTGTTTGTGTGTGTGTGTGTGTGTGTGTGTGTGTGTGTGTGTGTGTGTGTGTGTGTGTGTGTGTGTGTGTGTGTGTGTGTGTGGAGAGATGAGTGTGAATGGTGCAAGAAAAGTATCTCCAGTTTTCATCTGTATCCAACTCTTTTGTTGCTCCGTAAAGCTCCCAGTGACAAAACTGCATAATGAATAGATTTGGTTTGAAATGAGGAGGACAGACAGAATGAGAAACAGGAAATCTGATGAGAAGGACAGAAGAGTTGACCCCAAAAACAAACAAAAAAGCCATTATATTTTGCGGTGGTGGTGACGATGATGATGACTCCTGCTGAGAGCCGCCTGCTCTGCATAACACAGACTACCTTCAATCTAATACGCAGCAGTTTGGTTTCCTCTGCAGGCCACACACAGATCACACATCAACTCATTTCACACTAAACTGCTTATTATTCTGTCTGTATCCAGCTGCTGCACAGATCAACTGGAACACAGTCTGCAGCCCCAAATATATAATACATAATATACTTCCTGCTCTTCGATGGTGACAGTGAACTGACAGTGGGACTTCTTGCAACTTGTACAACTAGTTATAGTAGTGATATTGCTATTTGACAAATTGACAAAACTAATGATACTATTATCATTGAAAATAGTATTTAAATATTTGTAGTACTGCTGCAGTTATTACCTCTTCTAGCACTGAGTTTCTGCTCATACTGCTCGTAGTACCGATGATAATATTGAAGCTATTACTGCTACTGTAATCAACACGGCTACTACTGTACTGTACAGTACATATTGCAAATACTACTTCATCATTCCTTCACTCAATCCTTTGCCCAAACACGTATCCATGCCTTCTCGACTACTGCAACATGGTTCACCCAACAAGATCCTCAATACACTCCAATATTTCTAAAACTCTGCCAGACAGCATGCTCACTGGTACCCACCACAGAGAAACCCGCCCTCCACTGGGTCCCAGTTAAACACCGGATACATTTCAAAATTCTACTCACCACCTACAAATGCCAAGATAACTTGTCCCTACTACAATAATAATAATAATAAAAAAAACAATAGTAGTATTTTCATCACTTGCAGAGGAGTTGGCTTTGGTTAGCCTCCCAGTGGGACTCAGTCTGATGTTAAGTAATAGGGCGGGATCACCCGCAGGCTTCATTAAGGCTTTGAAGAGCTGCATCTCATCTAATCCTCATCATCAGAGCTGTCAATCAAACAACCCCTGGTCAAGAGCAGCACTGACGCTCAAAAATGAGACTGCCAATTAGAAGCCCAGTGGCATTGGGGGGGCGTCCTGGACAGAAGACGCCAGCTGTGCCTTTCAGGCTGCACAGCAGAAGGATCACCTGCGATATCTATTGAGCGTGCTCAGGACGTTATGCAACCCTCCCCCATCCTGCAGTAGGCTGAGAAATGGGAGAGAGGGTGTAGCTTGCAACTTATGGCTTTTTCTCCTGCCAACATCACTTCTTTCTTGCCTTTACATTCTCCTCTTCCTTCCTTCCACATCTCTCTTACGTCCTTCTGTCATTCAAAATTGAAGCACCAGAAGCCGAGCTATCCTCGGCTATCCTATCTTAATGAAAGAAAAGTAAAACTTCTCTGATGTCAGCTTGTTAAATGTGAGTATGTTCTGGTTTCTTCTCTTCTCTGTGACAGTAAACTGAATATCTTTGAGTCGTGGACAAAACAAGACGTGACAATGTGAGGACGTCATCTTGGGCTTTGGGAAACACTGATCCACATTTTAGAGACCAAACAACTAATCCCTTAATCAGAAAATTGACAGATTAATCGACAATAAAAAACATAGTTCGTTGCAGCCCTAAACCCCACACCTCCAGTATGTATGCAGGTGTTTCAGGGGTGTACCATTTCCTTCTCTCCTTTCCTTATTGCGTCCATCCGTTTGCCTCCCTGCTGTCCTTCTTTGCTTCCTTCCGCCCTTAGATAATTCTGTCTTACTTCCTTAGTTAATTCATTACGTCCCCTTTCATCTCTTTTTCAACTCGGTGCCCTTTGATTTTTTTCGGTCTTCCTCTTCTGCTCTCTAAATTTGGTGCATCTTTCCTCCTTTTCTATTCCATCTTCTCTTTCCTCCCCCTGCCCTCATCACCTTTAAACACACCCCTTCTCGGCTCATGTGCTAAGCAGGGATGAAACTCAAACAAATTCTGATTAAAGGCAATACACCTCATTCATGAATAAAACAAGTGGGTGAGCTCTGGAAGACATGAAGAAGAAGACATGAGCCATCTTCTGCCCATCCAGATATCCATTTTCTAAATTTCTAGCAGCAGTCACAATTATTCTGAGTGCCCACAGCACCCTGCTTCTGTCTCCCCACCCAACATGAAATATTAATGACACCCGCAGTCCACAGAAGCACAGCGCTCGTGGAAGAGAAAGCACCGCTCGCTGTGTCAAACAACTGCAGATCCAGGAAAGTTGGCATGTGTGTGTAGGTGGAGGGAGGGTGGGGCTAGGATGCGTGTATTAAGGGTGTGGTTGTGGTTGAGAAAGTACAGTATGCTTGCACGGCGCTGTTCGTCTATTAATGCATGCATCTGTGTGGGGCTGCTTTAACTCAGCGTTAGTAAAATGGTTTGAATGTGGTACTTAATGTTTTATATGAGGATTCATTTGTGCAGAATTAATGTTAAGAGCAGAGAGTTGCTACGGTGGCGTATTTGTAGTGTGTGTGTGTGTGTGTGTGTGTGTGTGTGTGTGTGTGTGTGTGTGTGTGTGTGTGTGTGTGTTTGTGTCCATCCATAGAGGAGCCTGCAGCAGAACCAACTTCCAGGTGAGAGGTCAGCTACTGTTACCTGTCTTTATCCTGCAAGGAGGTTATTTTTTTCTATCTTGGAGCTTTCTTGAGCATTGAAGAGGCTGATCCTTAAAAATTGCATTTCTTTTATTAAATGTGACACTCTTTGGTGCTGGGTTATAAAAAGAGCACAAGTCAAAGTTGACATTTAGGCTTCTGCAAAGTCACATTGACACAAATGACCAAAATCCAGTTGTGGAGTTCACTCTTTTTATCTATTTATCATTGACAGGGGTGACACATTTAAAAAGATTATACTATATTATATATTATATATTATCATATAGTTGTTTTTTTTACACATACATATACATATACATATATATATATTAGGGCTGTCAAAATAACGCGTTAATTTCGATTAATTAATCTGAGAACAAATAACGCGTTAAAAAAAATAACGCAGATTAATCCATTCCATATTCAGGTTTGACCCGGAGCCGTTCTAGCACCATTGGACTGTAAAATGAAGGGGGGAGACGAGAATGTTCTGCCTGGATCATTGATTGGAACATTTACTTATAAAAATCTTCTTCCTGCCAACCCTGGCTACTGAAATCTGGTGCCACTGATATGTCTGCTCTTCTCTCTGATGCTCTGAAACACAAACACCGCTGCACATGACGCTAGTTAACACTATACTCAACAGCAGCTAACGTTAGCCTACCGCTAGCAAGTAGCTGGATTACACACGGTTAAAATGCTGACAGCTAACGCTAAACGGTGTAAAGTGTGCATTCAATGAAACTGGTAAACTACAGCCTCGTGGTGCATTTGAAGTTATTGTAAATGTCCTTTTCCCATCTGATGGTTCAACAGCAATTTACTACAGAAATTAGTTATTGTTATTGTTATACATTATTATTAAATCATTTCATTTTGACCATATGGCCTTAGCAATAAACAAGCCGTTCTTTAATGCCACCAACTGTTGTTTAGTACCCTTTTTTTTTTACTTTCTTAAAAAGTATCAGTTCAGGCACCGTTAATTATGTATGCGATTAATTTCGATTAATTAATCAGAGAGTATGTAATTAATTATTGACAGCCCTAATATATATATATATATATATATATATATATATATATATATATATATATATATACTTGAAACTCCCATTTCCCAAAGCCCAAGACCTTCACTGGCCAAAAACTACCAGTATGAGAATGGACAGGGAGGGCAGTAGGCTGTAGATGTTTTTACACAGCCGGAATATTACATTACAGCAAGAAAAGTGGGAGAAATACCTACAATTATGCAGAGGTGGAAAGTAACGAAACTTTACTGTATTGAGTAATTTTGTTGTGTATTTTGTATTTTTCAAGTAGTTTTTAAAAATTGGTAATTTAAAATGTACTTGATTACGTTTTGAGTGAAGCATTGTATTTCGCTACATTACAAATCCCATCCGTTACTGAGTAAAAAAACTAACTTTGACTAATGAAAGCCGAAAGGAAGAAAAAAAACATGCCCAGAACCATTACAGTGAGGACTGATCAGCATCTAGGCTGCCTACCAGGATCCAAGTCTTTCTGTAGGAGAACCACTACAGTGAGGACTGATCAGCATCTAGGCTGCCTACCAGGACCAAATCTTTCTGTAGAACCACTACAGTGAGGACTGATCAGCATCTAGGCTGGCTACCAGGATCCAAGTCTTTCTGTAGGAGAACCACTACAGTGAGGACTGATCAGCATCTAGGCTGCCTACCAGGATCCAAGTCTTTCTGTAGGAGAACCACTACAGTGAGGACTGATCAGCATCTAGGCCGCCTACCAGGACCAAGTCTTTCTGTAGGAGAACCACTACAGTGAGGACTGATCAGCATCTAGGCCGCCTACCAGGACCAAGTCTTTCTGAAGGAGAACCACTACAGTGAGGACTGATCAGCATCTAGGCTGCCTACCAGGATCCAAGTCTTTCTGTAGGAGAACCACTACAGTGAGGACTGATCAGCATCTAGGCTGCCTACCAGGATCCAAGTCTTTCTGTAGGAGAACCACTACAGTGAGGACTGATCAGCATCTAGGCTGCCTACCAGGATCCAAGTCTTTCTGTAGGAGAACCACTACAGTGAGGACTGATCAGCATCTAGGCTGCCTACCAGGACCAAGTCTTTCTGAAGGAGAATACGGGCTACTTAGGTGTGTAGAAGCTGGCTCCTAGTCTGGGCTGTGAACATTAGTCTCGGTTGAACAAATAGGCTGTGCCCCACCAAAATTGTCACCGGATTGAATGTAAACGAGCCTTTGAATTTACAGTCACATCAAATGTATCAGCAGTGTGAATGGTAAAGGGAGAGATCAGTTTTTTTGGAGAGGATTGTAGCATGAAATGTCATGTGTTATTACATGTGTATACATTTGTATAGATTTTTCTTTAATTAAAAACAAAATAGTTTTGGATTTATGACCCCTTGTCCTATTTTCACTACATGGGAGAGATCCTTCCACCCCGTTTTACAGTTTTACTTTAATGTAACTAAGTAACTTTTACTTAAAGTACATTTTAAATGAACTACTTATTACTTTTACTTGAGTCATTTTTCAGATCGGTAATTTCACATTATACTTGAGTAATATTTCATCAAAGTATTGGTATTTTTACTTGAGTACAATATTTTAGTACCTTTTCCACCTCTGCAAATATGTACTGTATAATTAAAGCTGCTGAGCTGGTCAATTTTCATGGCAGCAGCAGTTTTTGGAATGCTAAAAAAAAGGGTTGAAATTTGAATATCAAGTGCTGTAGTATATCGTATTTAGCTTACTGAATATGATGTTAACTGATGTCAGATTGCTACCAGCTTAGATTAAGTTATGCTTCATACTTTGTTAGCCGATGTTGGATTGTTGCCATCTTATCTCCGCTAATGCTCTGTAAACCTTGTGCCCTGTTGGCTTACAGTATCTGGATAATGAAGGCTGCTTGCTCTGTTAGCTGATGCTGAAAACTAGTGAGCCAAGGAATAAATGACACTGCACTGCACTGCACTGTACTGTACTGTGTACATGTTACACTGTGCAAGCCCTGACCTAAGTATGGATGTTTTGCCACATAATGACAGAATGATGAAGACCAAGAGCTGTGGCTGAAAGCAAGTGGACCTTGAGTTTCACCAGTGAGAGAAAACTGGGAACCTGGCATGAAGCAGAAGTGCTTGGTTACTATTGTAACCTGCAGTTTAACATACCTGTATATAAACTGTTTGAGGGGTATTGGGATAAGCGTGTACTGCATGTGTGAGTCTGCTCGTGCTCACCTCGGCCAGTCTGGACTGTTTATGGCTGACTTCATGTTCTATGGGTGCCAGCTTCGGCAGCGTGTTGCGATTGTTGGTGAGCGCCCGAGTCAGCCGTGCAAACTTGGTCCATCCTGCAGGAATGAGACGTTAAACACAGCTTAGATCACATTCATCACAATGTCAGGCTCAATGTCCCATATTGTAAAAAGTGAGATTTTCATGTATTTCTCTATTATAAAGCAGGTGGAGATGAACGCAGCCCGTATTCAGAAACTGTGCCTTGAAACGAGTCGTCAGGACATCGCTGTACGGCTGTGATGTCATAATGTTCTATGTTTTGGTAGAAAGTGCTGCTGCAGTGCCGTTACAGTCATTCCCCAGCTGCAATAACAGCGCAGGGACTCCAAGAGCGCAGATGCAGAAGACCTGGAAACACTGACCAATGAGAGCAGACTGGGCTTTGTCGGGAGGGGGGCTTAAAGAGACAGATGCTAAAACGGAGCGTTTCAGACAGAGGGGGAATACAGGTATATTCATACACACAGTATGAGAAATATATATAAATATATATGTTATTTTTTTAACATTAAAGCATGTAAACATGTTCTAGTAGAAACCCAAAATACAACCATAATAATAATAATAAAAATAATAAGAGGACAATATGGGGGACCTTCACTTGAAGTGACACAGTGGCTTTGAGAATGCATGTCAGCTGCACACAAACACATTCAGATCTCAGCTGTTGATACAGTTCCTCAGTTCATGACTCCAATGGGGACATACTGGAGTTACAAAAGATTCCCACTGCTTCCACTTGTACTTGCCACTAGAGGGCTGGCAGGAACTGTGTTTCTCCCATAGGATAGTTCATGTTTACAATAAAGCTGACACAATGTGAAGGCAGCAAAATCCCTGTTTCATGGCGAACACCCACCCTGCAGAAAATGTCCTTGAACTCAACTGAATCTCAGTTAGCTGCAGGGGTTCTGTCCGATGTGCTCTGACCTTTGCGTAGAAGCGGGAGATTAAGGAGAAATTCTCCTTCAGGGGATCAATCCTAACCCGACGTGCCAGATTGTTTGTTACATGGAACCATCTGAGAAGCCATCATTGGAAACTGTTTGGAAAAGAGCAGGCACTTTTAAAGAAATACCGGCAGGTAATTGGATGAACCATCTGTTTATCACGTCCGCCATTGTTGTTTTGAACAAACAGTTGCGGCCGTCACACACACACCTAAACCACGCCTGTAGCTGCTAGTGGCTCCTCACTGGACGCTGGTTGGTTCGGTCCGCTGCTGTTCAGACACATACACATTACTTGAAGCGTGACAAGATGGATTTTAGTGTGAAAAGTGATGCCGTGATATTGCGAGAATCCAGCGGCCATGCAAGATAAGATCAGTACCACAATAACCATACAATTAGGATATGTCTGTCTTGTTAAATACAAAGCTTAGCAGGTAAAGCTTGTGTCTGTGGATACATTCTGAACTTAAAACCAGCCACGAATGTGAATGCTCATTAGCAATTTTCTATGAGGTCATGGCTCTCATGGCTGATAAGTCAATAGCTACATTACTGGGACACTTTACCATTACGTTGTAGTAGTTTTGACAAGCTTCAGGTAAGTTGGGTATGGTAATTAAAGCTGACAATATCCGATGTCACCTGAAATGATGCAGTTCCAGTGTCACAGACTGACAGGACAAGCTGCCTCTAAGCTCTGAATGCAACTAAAATGATGACCTTAAAATATTGATGTGATGTGATTAAAAGCATAACTGAGGGATTCAAATTATCGACTGTCCGCTAGCATGAGCTGTCGGTTAGTCCTCGACTGCAATCTAGCAAAAACATATGTGGCTGGAAAATGACGTGCACAGTCAGATAACAGCTATTTCAATATTCAACTAATTTGTAACTATTAAAATTGACTACAACTGATAGAATCTAGAAATGAGCCAGTCGAGTGCCACATCACAACAGAAGTTATTGCCTGACACTTTCCATATAAAGCAGGTCTACACATACTATTCCCCTATGAACAAGACCCTGCTAAAATATTCACATTTGTTTATATTTTAGCCTTATATCTTTACTCGCACTATTCTTATTCCTGGATTCAGTTTTTGCTTTTACTTGTGTGGTTTGTGTTTTTGTTATTATTTATAGAGCATTGTTGGATGTGCCTGAGGCCTAAGATTTTCATTGCCAACAACTACTTCTGCTATTGTTGTGCACATGACAGATAAAGAACCTTGAAAAGCCTTATAGAGATAGTGACGGACATGTTGTGTTTCAATGCCTCAATTTTGCACTCTCGACCCCTTTGTCCCTGTGCAGATTTTATATGTGCAATCTGATCAACATTCCTGTATTTTCTTTCTTTAACTTGAAATTTCTCTTTGTAACCTTAACTTGTGTTTATTCTTTTTATTTTTCATCTCAATGCCAGCGATTACACTCTGTAGTCGATAAGCATTTTACCATACTGCTTTTGAAAAGTGCTATATACCTAAAGCTAATTACAAATGCAGTGGAAATGCATAGCAAGCATTGTGAAAAATGCTTTGTGGTTCCTTGTCTTGTCCATTACTGTTTTTATCCAAAAGTTTGGTTCCAGCTTTGATTATCATATTAAAACCATTACTGTCTGTCTATCTAAATAATACCAGCCTGTCCGGTTATTTTCTGGCCACACCGCTGCACAGTTTGGGCGTGCTCGTACTGTTTCGCTCTAAAAATAAAATCAAATGGTTGAAAGGGCAAAGAGGAGCACAACAGAGCCAGCCTACATACAGTAGTCACACAACGTAATCGACCCGACCCTTTGAAGGGACCATTACAGTTAAAAAGTGGACTTTGAAAGAGCTTTTAACCCTCAAGCCTCCAGCTGTCACTACACCTGCCCTTTCATTTCAACCATTCATTTCTCTGTGCAGCGGTGTGAAAGAAGCCAACAACACTGTACTGAGACCCACATTGGATGAATATCAACAGAATACTTAATTCAGTACTCCCAATCACTCGACTACCCTCAAGGAAAACTGTTGTGGCTTTTGTGCAACTTATTATACGTACATCTTCAGTTGCAGAGCAGCTTCTTTTATGTGATTTTATATTAAGCTGATGCCTACAATTGGCTCTGGCTGCCAAAATGGAGCTTTTTTAAAAATATTGCCTGGAGGAAAATTGCTGCAGTAGTGCTTGTGTAACTTACTATATATATTGTACAGTTTATTGTTGGCTGTTAAAAGCATTAAGCATTAAAAGACTCTGGGCTTTTTGCAAAGATATCCATCACTTAACTTTTTTTCTTCTAAAGGGACAGTTCCCTTCAAAATCAAAAATACATATTTGTTCTCATACCTGTAGTGCTATTTATCAGTCTAGATGGTTTTGGTCCTACATAAATTGACTCACAGCCAGGTCTGTTGATTATCTTGAGTAACTGGGTCATGATTTATGGAAAGAGACATCGCTGCTGAGAATTTTTCTTGTGGTGCTTTGAGCACCACAAGCCGAGTGCCATCTAGTTCCGTTATATTGAAGAGAAGGCAGACACCTAGGGCTGATCTCTGCAACAATGGGCAACTCAAACCAAAACTATCTAGACTGACAAATAGCACTACAGGTAAGGGGACATACTGTATATGTGTTTTTAGTAATGAGAGTAATAAGAACATTAACTCAAGTATTTAAGAACAGAAGTACTGCGACGTTACTTGACTATTAACATCTTGCCAGAAGCTGAAGGGTATTTTTCATTCTTTATACTTAAAAAGAGACTGTAACCATTGTAAGAGTGATAATACATTACTCCTCTTACACATGAGGAGTGAAACACATCCTTGCTCAAATCACTACCTCAGCTGAGGGGTTTGCTGCTGCAGCGTGCCTTGGTCTGGTATGACCAGCAGCTGAATCTCAGGTATCTATGGTTGTATAACAGACGTTACTGCATCAGTCTGAGTCTTCTCTACCTGTACCACTATTACACTAAATTCTAGCAATCGCCACTATCCCATAATTGTTGTTCCACTGTTCAGAAACATTTATATGAGCTGACAGATGTTTGACTTAAAGCTCAGTTTTTCATTTAATGCTCAAATCAATGTATGAGAGCATTGTATGTTGCATTCTTTTTATTTTATTTTGCCTGTGTAATGTAAGCAGTGTAATGTAGGCCCATGTGGGCTGGGCACCTTTGGGGGAATGAGATTTGAATTATTCATAAGCAGGAGTGTGTCTTAAGCTCGCCTTGTTTAACTCTTGTGATATGTATCTGGACCATTAGAGAAGCCAATAAACTGACTCAGTCACGTCCGTACCATTGACTGTAAAATGAGTGGACAGAGCATGTGTGACGTCACCCATTGGTTTGTGGAGATCTGCTATGAGTCGTCGAGTTTGCCGTTACGGGCGCAGCCATCCTGGTTGCGGATGTGGCGATTTTAGACGAGAGGGAGGAGTGAGGGAGGAGTGAGGGAGGAGAGAGGGAGGAGTGAGGGAGGAGAGAGGGAGGAGAGAGGGAGGAGTGAGGGAGGAGAGAGGGAGGAGAGACGGAGGAGTGAGGGAGGAGTGAAGGAGTGAGGGAGGAGAGAGGGAGGAGTGAGGGAGGAGCTGCTTACACTCTACATTACACACTTTCACTGTCTATCACATCATAGCCACGCCCTAAAACAACCCCTGCTTTATCGCCGATTTTAAAATCAACGAGACCATAATTCAAAAAATGAACATCATTCTGTGTTGCAGAAGACTTCAATCTAGCGATTGAGACCATAAACTCATTATGAAAATGTTTACTGAGGTAATAAATCAAGTGAGAAGTGGGTCACTTTTTCATAGTCTTCTACAGAAACCAAACTCCTTTTGCAACCTGAACGTGTCGCCCACTGCTGGACTTCAGATAGAAAGCAGGTTTAAGGAGTCTCCACCTGCTGGACTTCAGATAGAAAGCAGGTTTAAGGAGTCTCCACCTGCTGGACTTCAGATAGAAAGCAGGTTTAAGGAGTCTCCCCCTGCTGGACTTCAGATAGAAAGCAGGTTTAAGGAGTCTCCCCCTGCTGGACTTCAGATAGAAAGCAGGTTTAAGGAGTCTCCCCCTGCTGGACTTCAGATAGAAAGCAGGTTTAAGGAGTCTCCACCTGCTGGACTTCAGATAGAAAGCAGGTTTAAGGAGTCTCCACCTGCTGGACTTCAGATAGAAAGCAGGTTTAAGGAGTCTCCCCCTGCTGGACTTCAGATAGAAAGCAGGTTTAAGGAGTCTCCCCCTGCTGGACTTCAGATAGAAAGCAGGTTTAAGGAGTCTCCCCCTGCTGGACTTCAGATAGAAAGCAGGTTTAAGGAGTCTCCCCCTGCTGGAATTCAGATAGAAAGCAGGTCAGCAAGTCACTTCCGCATTTGCAGCACTTCACTGAACCGGATGGTTTGTCCATTAATATTAACAGTCTATGATCCGTACACAGGAACAGCTCACTAAAGTTATCCAACATTAGCCACCAGTTGTACCTGACCAGCTGTAAAACCCATGGCAGGGTTTTTCGCTTAACAAACTTTATATACATTCATTTATAAAAGAAAAACCTTTAAAAGCTAAATTATGTTACTATTTTACCCTAAAATAACAGCTTTAAAATATCTGTAGTATCTGTAGTAGGGAGAATGATGCCTCTTTCATTCTCACTCTGCACCCTGTTCGCCTGTTCTTGCACTGTGTAACTTTTATTATATTTTGTATTGAGTTGGTGTGCGGGTACGAGCTCCCAGGAGAAGTGTGCAACGCTTTACAGTACTGTGCCTGATTTTGGTGAAACTGGATCATATTTCATGGAGAAAATGTTTTCTGTTTTGCTCCGGCCGCTCTGCCTCGACTCTGGGTGATTCCCGGAGTTTCCTGGTGAACAGAAAGCTGTGCTTCTTGCTAAACTAACGGTCATTTATCAAGTTGACAGAGGAAGCTGAGAAGCAAAAAGGAAAGAGTGATCAATGCAAGAGGCTGTCGTAAATCTGGGACTGGCTTTTAGTCATTGGTGAAAGCTTTTCAAAATAAAAGGCTGCAGAAAGGCGGCGAGCTGGCCATCTTGGTGTTGGACTAGTGAGTTATATTAGCTTCTTGCCATGTCTTGTGTTGTTGCACTTGCTTGATGTTTGCATGTGTTACACTGGGAACACACCGCCCGCGTAAGTGTCGCGTAGTGTAAATAAGTGCCTGATTGTGCACCTGGCCTTTCACACTGGATGCGTATTTCTACACACAAAGTGATCCTTCTCTCTCTCCCCGATAGAAAGAGACAGGATGAGTGGGGAAAAGTGTGTGTGTGTGTGTGTGTGTGTGTGTGTGTGTGTGTGTGTGTGTGTGTGTGTGTGTGTGTGTGTGTCTCTCTCTCTCTCTCTCTCTCTCTGTCCGTCTGTCTCTCTCCTGATGTGTCTGATTGCGTGTGAAGTCAAGACAGCAAAAATCACCATAAACATAAACAAATTCATTTATTTTGGTTAAATATCCGGCTGCACTGTGGTCTTCCTGTATGGGATTACCTGCCTGGCTTGATACATACGCTCGCGTATCGTGTTTAAAATAGCTGCGCTTACGCCTGCGGTGTGTTCCCGGTGTTAGCAAAATTATGGACTACTTTTTTTTATCATAAGTGATGTAATTATAACAAATGCATGTGTACAGCTGTCCATATTTACGACAGCGTGTGTAGGTGAATTACACTTAAAACAAATAACCAATTCAACTGCAAATGCTTGTTTATTTTTACTGAAGCAGATATTTGACTGCAGGACCTTTACTTGTAATGCCATACTTTTCCATTATGGTATTACTCCATTTACTTAGGCAAAGGTCTTGAGTGCTTTTTCAATACTGCCTATACAGTAGCAGAGGTTGCATAATTCACTGTTTGCGTGCATGCATTACAAAGTGCCATGCCCGTATGTGTTCAAAAATAATAACAAACCATTGGCTCGGAAAGCAAACCCAGAACCACTTTCATCATGAAGTAGAATGGAGGAATTTGTCTTGTAAATACATACGGACAGCTTACAGGCTCCCACTGTACACACTGACACATGAGGACAAAAGGGTTGCATATAGAGCACGAGGGGAAACTGCAGGACAAGTAAATAAGAGGTTTTTCACGGTTGGTAAGGCTGCTGCTATGGTTCCTCACAAGAATGCAACACGGCTTGATTTATCAGACTGGAGCACAATGGAAGTGGAAACTAAAAAAAAAACGTAAAAGACCTGGGCTAAAAATAACAGGGGAGCAGAAGTGGTGCACCCACCACCAAAGTAAATTCTGAAATGAGATTTTGATCAGTGGTTCCACACCGAGGAACAACTCGCACTGCATTTACAGAGTGGTTTACAGACAGACATATAGGACGCCTGATCAGTACACATGCACTGATCAGACACAAATTATTATATTATTATTATTATTATTATTATTATTATTATTACTATTATATGTTGGGTTGTTGGGTGCCAGACCTATCTCCACAGTGCCGTGTCAGCGATAGATTAAGGGTTGGCTACACCGCCTAGCTATTCTGGGTTAGGAAAAAAAACGCTCTGGCTTGTTTGTATTTCTTTAAACCAATCACAGAGCAGAGATAGCAAAAGGGGAGGGATGTCAGGCTTAATCCCAGCAATGTACGTCCGTCGAGCCAGACAAGTAGGCAGATAGTCATTTTTTTAGACTGAATATCTTTGACAAAATAAATTTGACTCTTTTTATGCCAAAGAAACCATGGTATCAACAACAATATAATTCAACATATCAATAAATAAACAAATGTGAAATGTTGAGATTGAAAAAGAAAATACTCCGGTTGGTGGATACTCAAAACCTTCTTGGGTGGATGGGATGTACTGGAGGAATTTCATCTCAGACCTCCAGGCCTAAATGGACTGGAACTAAACGTGCAACAATGGATCTTTTTTTGTGGTTTGGACCAAGGAAAATAAAAACTAATTCACCAAATAATGGCAACTTTGCTGCCTAATGCCGCTTTTTGATGGGACTGTTCCGACACAGGTAGCCAAAGATGCCTTAGCCCACATGTGTCAAACTCAAGGCCCGCGGGCCAAATCTGGCCCCTCGCTAATTCTGATCCGGCCTGCATATCAATTTAGGTTCACAATACATTTTGGCCCAGCTAGTTGTGCGCCAAACCAAAAACATGGGAAACAACGACGCGACACTCAAAACAGAATTTGGCATATTTGCCGACTTTGAGACTCAGAAATTACCACAGAACCAGAACCAGAGAGTTTGCATATTGGGGTTGTTGTGAGTCGGCTGTGTGGTAGACTCTATGAGACATGCAATCATTGAGTCAAAGATATTTGACTTTTTCGATGAAATAAAAGCCTGTCAATAAACTAAACGTGTCTGGCCCTTGATGCGATTCTCTTTTTCCAGTGTGGCCCTCTGGGAAAGTGAGTTTGACCCCCCTGCCTTAGCTCAAAGCAGCCTGATCCAGCAAGCCAGGTGCTTGTTTGACATGTGATTTGCAAGCATTTCTTAAACACAGAGCGCAAACGGGAGCAGTATGACATTTATATAAATGCTGAAAGGTCCCTGCAAGGCTCTCGTATGCTCATGAATGGGTTGCAAGTATGGGCGTTTGTTTTGATTAGTGAAAGTTGTAGAAGTTGTCACTTGTTGAGCAGCTTTCACATTTAGTGAAACAAACCTCGTGTTGGTGGACTAGTGATCTATGAATCAAGTGCTAAGACTGGCTCAAGTATTGGTCCAGTTCTGGGGGCCAACACAGGCACAAAGTTGACTCAAATGTGTGAATTTCAACCCCAATTAGTTTCATCTAAATAGTTTGTATAAAAAGATCAAAGTCCAATAAATACAGCAATATCATTTTCATTTGGTGTCAATCTAAACTAGTTTCCTTTGAGATTCTCGAATGACATTTTTTGAAAGATACAGTCACCTACTTCAAGCCAGGTTCAATACTTCCATAGAGTAAAACACCTTTCAGTCATTTTAAGGTCATTATTATGCCCAACTACAACTGTACCAAGAGAAATCATAGATATCATCAGCTAGAATGTTCCGGATGGATGCGTGAGGCGCCTCAGTACTCAGATTCGGATCATACTGGAACTGCCATCTGTCGAGGTTTTACAGGTGCTGACAGAGCAAACAGTGAACACTGCCGCTCTGCAAGAAAAAAAAACAACAGTTCTGCTTCTCCACATGATTAGCTCTGCCCCCATTTCTTTTCTTTCTGCTTTTCTACACTGACGATGCTGACTTTAGTTACTGTGCCTGCTCTGCTGCCAGAGGCTGAAGCGCAATAACCACAATCAGGGGCCATGCACGCAGCAAATATTCAACCTAAAATGTTCACACCTAAGCACCTGTTAAATCTGGGAACTGGGAAAAGATAACGGCCAAATGTCTTACAAAACTGAAGACAGTGCACATTAATTAACATTAAACATTAATTGATGGGGTCATTTTAGGTAAAACGGGGGCATGAACACGCAGGGTCACAGGGTGCAGATAATACATTTAAAATCAACATGGCTATTTTAAGCAGAGGATGGACATCTTTAGCAGATTCCTCTCCCGTTCAGCTGATGCTGACGTGTTGTGGCGTGCCGAGCCGCAGGAGCAGCCAGAGATGAAGCAGAGAGATTTTCGGTCTCCAGCACGAGCCAACTCAACTGGCAACGCTTGCAGCAGCGAATCTCCCTTTCCTCACCAACGGCCTCTCCCACCCCTATAATCAGCAGGCGGGTTAAACTGCAGCAGCTCGCCGCTCTGTGACACAGCAGGCCAACGCTGCATCCTCTCTGTGGCCTCTAACGAGGGTACTGTACTGAAATACACTGCAGTGGGTTCAGTCTGGCTGGCAGCACGTCAGTCAAACCTCCAACGGCAAAGGGCAGCTTTGTTGCCGACGTGATTTTGTTTTAAGAGGTCCCTCCATTACTGGCTATATAAAAACCCACATTTATTAGTGCTGAAACCATTCATTTTCAACATTAGTTTTGTTTAAAAATGTCTGAGAATCTCACAAGAAATGAATCCGAAGCCACACTGGGAACTGAAACGGCCCTCACCAATATTTGACCACAAACTGATCTGTTCCAAAAAAGAAGGCGTATGTACATTCATGTGGGTGAATCTGCGAGACATCTTCATTTCATCGAACGGCTTTTGTACTTTAGTTAGTCTGCCTGAGCTGTGGCTCTCAACTGGCAAACCTCTGGTGGTTTCTGATCAAAACACAGATGATTACAAGACTGAATCTGAAGTTTGTCACATCATCAGCAGAAGCAGCAGCTAACTGGCAAAGACGGCGACGCACTGATGTGACAATATTAGTTCCACTCAAGCTCTAATTGCATGTTCCACCCATTATGTGTGTCGCCGAGCACACATAATGAATAAACAAATCACACGACCACTTTGAGCAGGTCTCTGCAGCAGGGGGGAAGAAGTCACCGCATGTATGCACACGTGTGTGTGTGTGTGTGTGTGTGTGTGTGTGTGTGTGTGTGTGTGTGTACATTAAAAAGGGGGGAAGGGTGAAGGGTGAGGGATCCCTGTCAAAGGGCAAACACACCCGCTCAGCGGTGCCAAGAGCAACTCCCCGGGCAGGAAGCTGACACTGTGCATCAGTCAGGGCACAGGAGGAGGACACCGTCAACCACATCTCCCGTGATCCCCGACAGCATCCCAGCCTCCTCGAACACAACCTGACAGCCCGAGACGTTCCCGCATTGCAGTTAGACAAGACTCGACTCGCTCTTTTTTCATCCAGCCGCAGCTCGGGATGAAATTAAGAGGGAGGGGAAAAAAAGATTTGAACCGAGCAAAAAAAGGAAGAGGGTGAGGAAACGGTGAAGGGAGTACAAGGAGGTGGAGGAAGAGGAAAAGAGGTTTAGGAAGAAGGAGGGAGAGGAGGATGATTAACACCAACCAGAAAAACCACTAACAAAGAACGACCTTACATTTTAAGTGCAGTTTTCTGCTGATATTTTCTTTCAACTAACACAAAAAAATCTCTGAGTGGCTTTAGCGATATGTCGCAGCATTTCACGATGCATTTATTGTGTCAGTTGATATCGCAATGATGATTAAAAATAAATAAAATCAAAAAATGATATATATATATACACACACACACACACATACACACACACACACACACACACACAGGTGCTGGTCATATAATTAGAATATCATGAAAAAGTTGACTTATTCCACTTGTATAATGTATACATTCATTCCACACAGACTGATATATTTCAAGTGTTTTATTTCTTTTAATTTTGATGATTAGAACTGACAACTGAAAACCCCAAATTCTGTATCTCAGAAAATTAGAATATTGTGACAAGGTTCAATATTGAAGACACCTGGTGCCACTCTAATCAGCTGATTAACTCAAAACACCTGCAAAGGCCTTTAAATGGTCTCTCAGTCTAATTCAGTAGGCTACACAATCATGGGGAAGACTGCTGACTGGACAGCTGTCCAAAAGACGATCATTTACACGTTGCCCAAGGAGGGCAAGACACAAAAGGTCATTGCTAAAGAGGCTGGCTGTTCACAGAGCTCTGTGTCCAAGCACATTAATAGAGAGGTGGTAGAAAAAAGTGTACAAGCAATAGGGATAACTGCACCCTGGAGAGGATTGTGAAACAAAACCCATTCAAAAATGTGGGGGAGATTCACAAAGAGTGGACTGCAGCTGGAGTCAGTGCTTCAAGAACCACCACGCACAGATGTATGCAAGACCTGGGTTTCAGCTGTCGCATTCCTTGTGTCAAGCCACTCCTGAACAAGACACAGCGTCAGAAGCGTCTTGCCTGGGCTAAAGACAAAAAGGACTGGACTGCTGCTGAGTGGTCCAAAGTTATGTTCTCTGATGAAAGTACATTTTGCATTTCCTTTGGAAATCAAGGTCCCAGAGTCTGGAGGAAGAGAGGAGAGGCACAGAATCCACGTTGCTTGAAGTCCAGTGTAAAGTTTCCACAGTCAGTGATGGTTACGGGTGCCATGTCATCTGCTGGTGTTGGTCCACTCTGTTTTCTGAGGTCCAGGGTCAACGCAGCCGTCTACCAGGAAGTTTTAGAGCACTTCATGCTTCCTGCTGCTGACCAACTTTATGGAGATGCAGATTTCATTTTCCAACAGGACTTGGCACCTGCACATAGTGCCAAAGCTACCAGTACCTGGTTTAAGGACCATGGTATCCCTGTTCTTAATTGGCCAGCAAACTCGCCTGACCTTAACCCTATAGAAAATCTATGGGGGTATTGTGAAGAGGATGATGCGATGCGACAGACCCAACAATGCAGAAGAGCTGAAGGCCACTATCAGAGCAACCTGGGCTCTCCTAACCTGAGCAGTGCCACAGACTGATCCACTCCATGCCACGCCGCATTGCTGCAGTACTTCAGGCAAAAGGAGCCCCAACTAAGTATTGAGTGCTGTACATGCTCATACTTTTCATGTTCATACTTTTCAGTTGGCCAACATTTCTAAAAATCCTTTTTGGTATTGGTCTTAAGCAATATTATACAATTTGTGGTTTTCATTAGTTGTCAGTTATAATCATCACAATTAAAATAAATGAACATTTGAAATATATCACTCTGTGTGTGATGAATGAATATAATATACAAATTTCACTTTTTGAATGGAATTACTGACATAAATCAACTTTTTCATGATATTCTAATTATATGACCTGTGTGTGTACACAGTATCTCACAAAAGTGAGTACCCTCACATTTTAGTATATATTTCATTATATCTTTTAATGGGACAACACTGAAGAAATTACACTTTGCTACAATGTAAAGAATTAAGTGTTCAGCTTGTATAACAGTGTAAATGTGCTGTCCCCTCAAAATAACTCAACACACAGCCATTAATGTCTAAACCGCTGGCAACAAAAGTGAGTACCGTACACCCCTATGTTAAATTCCCATAGAGGCAGGCAGATTTTATTTTGAAAAAGCCAGTTATTTCATGGATCCAGGATACTATGATTCTGATAAAGTTCCCTTTGGCCCCCACATCATCACATACCCTTCACCATACCCTCACATCATCACATCTCCCTTCACCATACCCCCCACATCATCACATCCCCTTCACCATACCTAGAGATTGGCATGGTTTTATTTCAGTTAGTCTAATAGCTGGTATGATTTGCATTGAGAGATGATCTTATGGAAAGTACCCCATGCCAATCTCTAGGTATGGTGAAGGGTATGTGATGATGTGGGGGGTATGGTGAAGGGTATGTGATGATGTAGGGGGTCAAGGGAACTTTATCAGGATGCATAGTATCCTGGATTTATATATATATATGTATATATATATAAAATAAGTATTTAGTCAATAACAAAAGTTCATCTCAATACTTTGTTATATACTCTTTGTTGGCAATGACAGAGGTCAAACGTTTTCTGTAAGTCTTCACAAGGTTTTCACACACTGTTGCTGGTGTTTTGGCCCATTCCTCCATGCAGATCTCCTCTAGAGCAGTGATGTTATGGACCTTGAAATGCTTCTTACGAAGCCACTCCGTCATTGACCGGGCGGTGTGTTTGGGTTCTTTGTCATGCTGAAAGACCCAGCCACGTTTCATCTTCAATGCCCTTGCTGATGGAAGGACGTTTTCACTCAAAATCTCACGATACATGGCCCCATTCATTCTTTCCTTTACACGGATCAGTCGTCCTGGTCCCTTTGCAGAAAAACAGCCCCAAAGCATGATGTTTCCACCCCCATGCTTCACAGTAGGTATGGTTCTTTGGATGCAACTCAGCATTCTTTCCCCTCCAAACACGACGAGTTGAGTTTTTACCAAAAAGTTCTATTTTGGTTTCATCTGACCATATGACATTCTCCCACTCCTCTTCTGGATCATGCAAATGCTCTCTAGCAAACTCCCGACGGGCCTGGACATGTACTGGCTTAAACAGGGGGACACGTCTGGCACTGCAGGATTTGAGTCCCTGGCGGCGTAGTGTGTTACTGATGGTAGCCATTGTTACTTTGGTCCCAGCTCTCTGCAGGTCATTCACTAGGTCCCCCCGTGTGGTTCTGGGATTTTTGCTCACCGTTCTTGTGATCATTTTGATCCCACGGGGTGAGATCTTGCGTGGAGCCCTGGATCGAGGGAGATTATTAGTGTCTTTTATACTGATAACAAGTTCAAACAGGTGCCATTAATACAGGTAAAGAGTGGAGGACAGAAGAGCCTCTTAAAGAAGAAGTTACAGGTCTGTGAGAGCCAGAAGTCTTGCTTGTTTGTAGGTGACCAAATACTTATTTTCCCAAGGAATTTGCAAATAAATTAATAAAAATCCTACAATGTGATTTTCTAGATTTTTTTTTTTTTCTCAGTTTGTCTCTCGTAGTTGAAGTGTACCTATGATGAAAATTACAGGCCTCTCTCATCTTTTTAAGTGGGAGAACTTGCACAATTGGTGGCTGACTAAATACTTTTTTGCCCCACTGTATATATTTATTAAGGGTGGAACGGTACATGTATTTGTATTGAACCGAAACGGTACAGGCGTCTCGGTTCAGTACATGAATTTACACGGAGAATACACGGTATAAAAATAAATAAAACTTGGTGCAAATTAATTAAAGTAACTACTGTTAGATATGAGTTTCTTTAGAGAGCTGACACACCAAGCCGATTATCGGCCGAAGGACAGTCTGGCGAGGTCGGTGACTCGAGTCTGTTCGGTGTGTTCCGTGCCGTCGTCCGTCCGAGGAGCCGTCGGCCTTCAATTGGGCCGACCTGACATGTTCAGTCAGAGACAGGGCAGTCGGGACTCACCCGGAAATGGGGAGCGGATGAGCCTCTCAAAATCTGACGAAAATCTTTTAAACTGACCTTTGTCGATCTGAAATGAAGACAGATTCAGAAACTGCACGGCCTGTTTCTCGCTTAAAATGTTTTCAGAAACACGTTTCGGGGAGCTGTTTTAGTCCAATATGAGATCGTATTCTGAACGAGCCGCCATGACAGTCTGGCTGTGAATTTCCAAAGAAAAAAGACCCAGGTGACGCGTTCGTCCAATCAGCTGTCGGTTTTCATTTTCTGGGAAACAATCATACCATTAATGGAAACAATACAGAGAATATCATCAGAATATGCTGCTATGGAGACCTATTACGTTTCGCGCACCCGCAGAGCGTGCGCTGAAGTCGGCGTCGCCTCAGTGTGTTTTGAGGCATTTTTTTGGACCTCGGGGACCCAACTGATCAGTCCGACTGCCTTTTCTGCCGACGGTCGGCCGTCTGGTGTGTAAGCCCCTTTAGGGACACCTAATCTGTAGCCCCCCCGCCCGCTCTGAAGCTCCCAAGCTCTGCCTACATGTCGACAGTCCAGTGAGTGAGTGAGTCAGAGCTAGCAGCAATAAGGATGAGTAGCCTAGCCTACAGCGAGTGGTGGCGACCCACAAGAGTTAGAAGACCTGCCACTTTAAGATCGCAAGTTTGGGACAACTTTGGGTTCCCAGTCAGTTCCAGTAGTACAGGCGAGAGAGTGGTGGATAAGACGAGGACTGTGTGGGCGTTGTTCAGCAGTTGTTGGGTATGTGAGTGGAAATACATCTAACATGCTAACGCATATCCGACACCATCACCCAGATGTGCCAATCACTGGAACGAGACAAAAAAAACTGTCCAACTTCTCCTCCCTACAGTGCTTAACCAGCCTTTAGATACACATACAAATAGGGCCAAAAAAGAGTCACTGAAGCAATTGGAATTTACATGTCATCTTCAATGCGCCCGTATCCACTCGTAGAGGAACCTGGCTTCAAGTATTTGCTGTATGTATTCGAACCTCGTTACAACATGCCACCCCGTCCACACATGATAAACTGTAGTCCCTTCAATATACAACCAAACACGGACGTTGATGGAGTACGAGCAGTGTTAATTTCGACTGTGACGAAAAATATTCGTCAACGAACCTTTTTCACGGACGAAAACTAAATAAAAAGTCAGATATGATGACGAAGACTGTGACGAAATATAATAAACACTTTAGTCAACAAATACAAATGAGACGAAAATGTTACGGAGGGACGAATGGAGAAGAGATCCAATCAGAACCACTCTTTTTTGTGGGACAAGTTGGGAAGAGAGCCAATCAGAGCGAATCTTTGAGGGTAGGTTGATTCATGCGGAAGCAGCAGAGCCATTTTAAAAAGCCGCGGAAAATGCAGGCGTAACAGCTAAACAAACGCAGCAGCAGTTACAGTTTGCAGAACTTTGCACAGTTTCAAGGACGTTTTCACAACAGTTAGGTTGTTTACATCATACTTAGTTGTGTTTAGTTGCACAGTCTTAGTTACACAGCTTTAGCTGATTTTAGTTGACTTTGCTCGTTAGCAACACGCTAACGTTCTGCAGTGCACCCGGTCCGAGGGCAATGACATGGCTCATGAACAACAGGAATGTCAGAGCTAGGTCTAGGACGAATCGTTAAATCTGTGTCTGTATTGCATATTCAAACCTTAATACCATTCCATAACAGACATGGATACTTCCAATGACCAAACATTCTGGAGAAACATTTAGTCAACTAAGTCCGCTGTAGATTTAGACTTAAAATCTAGAAAACTGCACTTTAAAATGTAAAGTCGTTCTTTGTTAGTGGTTTTTCTGGTTGGTACTCTTTTTTTCTTTTTTTTTCACTGTCCTCCTTCTTCTCCTTCATCTTCTCTTCTGTGTTAATCATCCTCCTCTCCCTCCTTCTTCCTAAACCTCTTTTCCTCTTCCTCCACCTTAAAAGACTTTAAAATCTGCTAATATTTGGTCTACTAAAACTAGACTAAGACTAAAAGATTTCAGATGACTAAAATAAGACTAAAACTAAATCAGAATTTGCTGTCAAAATTAACACGGAGCACGAGCTGTCAGCTGCACCCTCCGTTTCACTAACGACTGATTGTTGGACTTTGCGTGCTACAGAAAGCTATCTCACGGTGACTGCTCATTTTATTGACTCTGAGTGGGAAATGAAAGCGTCAGTGTAACAGACGCGGCCCCTTTATGAGCAGCACACAAGCACTCACCTAGCTGAGAAGCTACAGGAGGTCGTGGCCAGTTGGCAAAGGTATGCCTGTCCCACTTAATAACAAGAAGACTTTCTTTTATCTTTTGTGGGGGAAGGTCTCGCCTAAGTAGAATTGTGTTGTTGTTATTATTCTATGTAATTTGCACTTTCATAAATAAGAGATGCTGTATTTTCAGTTATATAGCTGATTGTCTTTATTTTGTTTACAAGTTACAGTTGGAGTCTGGAGATGATGTGGGGTACTTATTGTTTACTGTTTACATCTTACTTTACACACTTCAGGCTGTTGCAGTTAGCTCAGGGGAGAGACTGTAGGACACTAGTTGGTACAGCCTGAGACAGCTAGCTCAGGGGACAGACTGGAGGACACTAGGTGGTACAGCCTGAGACAGCTAGCTCAGGGGACAGACTGTAGGACACTAGTTGGTACAGCCTGAGACAGCTAGCTCAGGGGACAGACTGGAGGACACTAGGTGGTACAGCCTGAGACAGCTAGCTCAGGGGAGAGACTGTAGGACACTAGTTGGTACAGCCTGAGACAGCTAGCTCAGGGGACAGACTGTAGGACACTAGGTGGTACAGCCTGAGACAGCTAGCTCAGGGGACAGACTGTAGGACACTAGGTGGTACAGCCTGAGACAGCTAGCTCAGGGGACAGACTGGAGGACACTAGGTGGTACAGCCTGAGACAGCTAGCTCAGGGGACAGACTGTAGGACACTAGGTGGTACAGCCTGAGACAGCTACCTCAGGGGACAGACTGGATGACACTAGGTGGTACAGCCTGAGACAGCTAGCTCAGGGGACAGACTGGATGACACTAGATGGTACAGCCTGAGACAGCTAACTCAGGGGACAGACTGTAGGACACTAGGTGGTACAGCCTGAGACAGCTAGCTCAGGGGACAGACTGGATGACACTAGGTGGTACAGCCTGAGACAGCTAGCTCAGGGGACAGACTGGATGACACTAGGTGGTACAGCCTAAGACAGCTAGCTCAGGGGAGAGACTGTAGGACACTAGGTGGTACAGCCTGAGACAGCTAGCTCAGGGGACAGACTGTATGACACTAGGTGGTACAGCCTGAGACAGCTAGCTCAGGGGACAGACTGTAGGACACTAGGTGGTACAGCCTGAGACAGCTAGCTCAGGGGACAGACTGTAGGACACTAGGTGGTACAGCCTGAGACAGCTAGCTCAGGGGACAGACTGGATGACACTAGGTGGTACAGCCTGAGACAGCTAGCTCAGGGGACAGACTGCAGGACACTAGGTGGTACAGCCTGAGACAGCTAGCTCAGGGGACAGGCTGGATGACACTAGGTGGTACAGCCTGAGACAGCTAGCTCAGGGGACAGACTGGATGACATTAGGTGGTGCCTGAAACATGCACAATAAAAAAAAATTGCCTTCTGCATTTTTGTTTTGCTTTTCCCTCCATGTCTGGAAGTTGGAAAAGCCTGCGGGACAAATTTGTTCGTCTCCACAAAAAGCTGGCGCCAAGAAGCGGTGATCCAGGTGGCAAAAAGGTGCCTGCTTTATACCATTTTCTGTCCTGGCTGGCACTTCATGTCAAGCACTGGGACACGGAGTCAAATTTCGAATCTAAGGTAAATATAAGTTCATTGTTTACCTCTGTTTTGTGTGGGCTACTAAGCGAGCTAGCTAACAATGCTACCAGGTTGTCCAAATACATGTCGCCATGGTACATAGTCTGTAACGTCTGTGCAAGCAAAATGTAACATAACATAGCATGCTGAAAATGTTGGTTTGATATGCTGTTTTTATAGCGCTAAGTTCATTGTTTACCTCTGTTTATGTGGGCTACTAAGCTAACTAACAATGCTATCAGGTTGTCCATATACGTGTCGCCATGGTACATAGTACATAGTCTGTAAATGTTGTTGTGATATGCTGTTTTCATAGCGCTGCTAATTCCATATCTTATAACAGACTTCTGGTCGCAAATCACACTGCATAGACCACAAATGTAATTACCTGCACAGACAAAGACCAACCAACTCTCTCTTTGTCTTTCACAGGAACAGACCTCAACAACAACAACATCCTCAGATTCCGACTCTGTGCCATCCACTTCACCTACTGAGCCATCCTCAGTGCCCCCCCAGCCACCAGCCTCACCTGCACAGCCATTGTCAACCCAACCACCACCACCTGTGTCTGCTGTGTGTGGGTCCCCACTTTCAATGCTGCCAGAGTCACCTGTGTCCCGAGTGGGGTTGAAACGGAAGAGGAACCCGGATGACTGGCTGGTAAAGCAGATGGCGCAGCTAGATGAACGCCGGATGGACCTCCAAGAGAAGCTGCAGGACACCGGCGACGAGTGTAGCAGATTTGCCCAGACAGTTGCTGATCTGCTACGGAGGGTGCCAGAGGGCCGGAGGTCTGATGTCATGTTCAATGTGTACAAGATGCTGTATGACAGCAGACAGCAGCATGACTGAACATTTGCACCCTTCTACGGATTCAGTGCACTTTTGTAAATAGTTAAAATTTTCATATGTTGTATATTACAGTAAAGTTGTGTGTTGTTTTTTTATATTTCTTGTACTTAAACCGTTGCCCTTTGTTTTTGGCACTTTACTTATTTTTACATTAATAAATCCAAGTTTGTTTTGAAATAAGTTTATTTACAATTAAACATTCATGGTTACATCATGGTATCATAATCAGAAAAAGCTTCATTGCCAAGTAAATTTTTTACATGAGGAACTCGTTTTGGTGTTGTAGGTACATGTCACACATTCTCTAAATGTAAGAAGGTTAAGAAAATCAAGTATTAGATATATACACACAGAGCAGTACAGCAGAGTAAGTACAGTGGCATGTAGAGCCAGAGGTGGACTCATTGACCAAGTGTGCCACGGCACACTACATCATCCTGCCATGGCACAGTTCCATGTGGAGACTGAAAAAAAGCCTTCAGGTCATTCCGAACAGCTATGGCAGCTCGGGTGGAACGGGCCCTGGACATCTGTGTTGGATCTACAGGGGCAAAGTTTGTGTCGTCTGCCACCATTCTGCGCCACTCTCCAGGCTGCACCGTTCCATGAGAGTCACAGTCTGCAAAATGTGGGGGTACGTATAGGCTCCCTGGGGTGCTCGCTTCGTCTGTGTAGGTGAGGTAGTTACGCAGTACCATACACGCTTTAACTACACTCACAGCTTTGTCTGTGAGTGTAGTTAAAGCGTCCTTGCTCTGGAGTGGCGGTAGTTGTAGATTTGTTTGTCTCTGGTCATGTTCACTCCTGTTAGGAAAACAGAGTATTATTCACTGTACCAGAATCAGCTTTATTGGCCAGGTTTGCGTTAAACAAGGAATTTGACTCTGGTAATCTTTTGCTCTCAAAGTACAACACTGACTTAACATATAAAGAACAAGTACGGAATGAACAGTAAGAAATATATAACCAAAAAAGAATACTGTTAAGTATGCAGTATAACAATACAATTTACAAAAAATATCCAATAACAGAGAGGGATCAATCAATCATAAGGTATAACAAACATGTTATGAAGCCACAATGTACTATGCTTTAATTAATTGTATTTACATACCTGGAAAAGGACGCATGAGATTGCAGTGTAGGGGGAAGGCAGCGTCAGCAACGATAACGTGGGGGATTTGGACTCCGGTCCCAGGAAGTTGAGCTGGTTGGGGCAAATTCAACTGGTGGTCCAGCAGCATCGACCCAAATGCACTCTTTGAAAATGCCACCATCGCTCTGCCGTCCATATCCTCCCACATCATGTTGCCATTAGAACAATGGAGTGAGCCCCTTTGTAATTAAAATAGTCACTCCCGGCATGTGGTGGTGCCTTGACGTTAACGTGTTTCCTGTCGAGGCTTCCAACGCAGTTCGGGAAGTTCCAAAGTCACCAAAAATCTGAAGCCATGGCTTCCCACTGGTTGGTTGAAGGGCAGGGCAAATATTTGGGCTGCAGTGCAGTCCACAGCGCTTTGCAGACCTCCGATACTATAGAGGACACTGTGCTTGCAGCCATTTTGTAGCCCAACCCTGTGATCTGTTGGCTTGCACCTGAAGATAAAATCTTCAAAGTCACTGCCAGTCTCTGAGCGACGTCAATAGGCATACGGTGTGTGCTCTGATGGTGTATTAAAGGTTTTAAACGATGAACAAGATCGTCAAATCGACCTTTCGACATCCGAAAATACTTGAAGTGCATTTCTTCGTCCAAGTCCCTCAGCGGTCAAACAACCGTAACAAATTCGCCCATCGTTGGCCTCTCTTCGTTCACTGGTCATACATACCAACTTCGTCGACATCTTCTTTTCCTTCTACGATTTAACATTTGCAATAAAATCATTTGTTGTTCAATGTCGATCATCTCCAGCTCCAACAACACTCTCGCTCTTTCGCTCGCCATTTCCGGAAATGAAAAAAGCGGAAACAAAACAAACTATCAAAGAGTTTCGCGATTGACCCTCCGGAAACCACACAACGGGGTTGCTACCTCTAGCGTCCTGGCGGTGAAATGCACCGCGTTGCCAAGAAACACGTTCAACATCGACGCAGAACTCCGAAAGGGTCACGACGCCGTAGCAACGGCGTAGATTTGACGCAGAAGTATAAAAATGCCTTAAGCCACACGTGCCTGCCGCCTTAACTACGTTGTTGTCCCTTTCATTCCAAACCACACAGCCGACAACCTGCAGGTGGAGACGGTGGAGACAGGCTCGGACATAAACGCCACGGGCTGTTGTGGACTTGTCAATCTCGTAAGCGGTTTCAGGAAAGTGGCTGCATGTGTCTGACAATGCACAGAACATTAACCGATACAAGCCTACAGCTGTCCACGGACACAGAGTGCGGAAAAAGTGTCAGTGCCTCCCAGACAGGTGAACTGAGACTCCGTTTCCTGCTTGTCGGTCAAAGGTTAATGATTGGTTAACATTTCGTTTCACTGTTCTATCTTTTGGAAGGCTGGCTGCCAAAAATCGCCACTTAATAGCTAATTAAGTAGCCTGACGTAAACGCTAGCTATCAGTAAACAGAAGTGCCGTGGTGGCTGGCGTCTGGTGTGTGTGTGTGTGTGTGTGTGTGTGTGTGTGTGTGTGTGTGTGTGTGTGTGTGTGTGTGTGTGTGTGTGTGTGTGTGTGTGTGTGTGTGTGTGTGTGTGTGTGTGTGTGTGTGTCGGCCTGCCCCCGCGAAGCTCTGATATGCAGACAGCAGAGGAGCAGATTAAAGTAGCTGCACCTTCACCAAAATGAAGACTGAAAAACAGAATTATTTTGGTACAAACATTTACTCGCCATGTGGCAGATAGCCACATAAATATATATATAGATAGATATAATTTATTAACTATGTATTATTATTTAAATTTAATATTTAGTGTTCAATGAATAATTGTTAAATGTAGTACAGAGTCTGTAGTCTATGCACAAACAAGCCCCACCCACCTCCGTTCTGACTGCAAACCACCATACCACCTTAACTAACAACTTTTCTGCGGGAAACCCTGATGTGGATGGCTGTTATAAAGTTGCATCTGATGAATATAATACCTTGTTAATGGTTAATTAAGACTTTGTAAAGCATCGGTAAATAGTATTTAGATAGCTATTATCAGTGCACAAATAATCAAATAGTCATCTATTTTATAGAGGGCCAAAAAAAAAGGATTTAATAGGGCCAAATAAATTTTACTTGATGCTTTATTAACCACTTATTAATCATTAACTTATTGTTCTAAGCGTTAGTTGCAACTTAGTAATTGCCATCCGAATGGGTATAGATTGTTAATCAATGACAAGTATTAACTCTATCTAAATAATCTAAATAAACTTAGCACAAAAAGTAAAGAAATGTGTGTTTGATAGATTATTTATCTGTTGTAAAAATGCTTTTTGGCAATAAATCTTATACCATTGAGAGGCCTGTTTAGTTCCCTTACAAATGGTGCCCCATTTGTAAGGAACATGCATCTGTGGAATGAGCAGCAGAGCTGAGTATGTGGGTTGCACCCATGAACAATTTGCCAAATCTTCTCTGCCAATGCCAAACAGCTTCTTCTGCCATTGACTCGTTTGGTGTTTGGTGGATTGGATGATTGAAGTTTGAAGAAACAAGACATATTGGCAATTTAACAATTGATTCATTTCACAAACAGGAGCCTCAGTAGCGCGTGGAAGAACCATTCACAGCCACAACAGCCTGGCACCTCCTCCTCATGCTGGTCAACAGCCTGGTCACACACTGCTGTGGGATGGCATCCCATTCTTTAACCAGCATATGTCGCAAGTCAGCCAACGTGGTCGTGTTGGTCACTCTGGCACGAACAGCACGCCCAAGCTGATCCCACAAGTGTTCAATGGGGTTGAGTTCAAGACTGCTGGCAGGCCATTCCATCCTCTCCACCCCCACATTCTGGAGGTAGTCTCTGATAAACCCGCCCTGTGGGGGCGAGCGTTGTCATCTTGGAGGATAGAGTTCGGTCCCAGACTGTGGAGATATGGGATTGCCACTGGTTGCAGAATCTCATCTCTATATCTCTCTGCATTGAGATTGCCTCCAATGATGACAATTGTTGTTTGTCTTGTTTTTCCAGTGAGGGAGATGCCACCCCACACCATCACACTGCCTGCACCAAAAGGTGTTCCTCTGTCGGTGCAGCGATCAGCATAGCTTTCTCTGCGTCTTCTCCACACTTTGACCCTACGATCCAACTGCCGTAGGCACAATCTGGACTCATCACTGAACATAACGTATCTAATAATATAGTAGTATTAGTAGTAGTATCTATAATCATATCTACCAAACACAAATTTCCTTACTTTTTGTGCTAAGTTTACATCTAATTATTTATCGGTGGGCTGGGGATCTCATCGCTGCTTTTTGCAGATGATGTGGTCCTGATGGCATCATCGGCCTGTGACCTTCAGCACTCACTGGATCGGTTCGCAGCCGAGTGTGAAGCGGCTGGGATGAGGATCAGCACCTCTAAATCGGAGGCCATGGTTCTCAGCAGGAAACCGATGGAGTGCCTTCTCCAGGTAGGGAATGAGTCCTTACCCCAAGTGAAGGAGTTCAAGTACCTTGGGGTCTTGTTCGCGAGTGAGGGGACAATGGAGCGGGAGATTGGTCGGAGAATCGGCACAGCAGGTGCGGTATTACATTCAATTTATCGCACCGTTGTGACGAAAAGAGCTGAGCCAGAAGGCAAAGCTCTCAATCTATCGGTCAGTTTTTTGTTCCTACCCTCACCTATGGTCATGAAGGCTGGGTCATGACCGAAAGAACAAGATCCAGGGTACAAGCGGCGAAATGGGTTTCCTCAGGAGGGTAGCTGGCGTCTCCCTTAGAGATAGGGTGAGAAGCTCAGTTATCCGTGAGGAGCTCGAGTAGAGCCGCTGCTCCTTTGCGTCGAAAGGAGCCAGTTGAGGTGGTTCGGGCATCTGGTAAGGGATGCCCCTGGGCGCCTCCCTAGGGAGGTGTTCCAGGCACGTCCAGCTGGGAGGAGGCCTCGGGGAGACCCAGGACTAGGTGGAGGGATTATATCTCTAACCTGGCCTGGGAACGCCTCGGGATCCCCCCAGTCGGAGCTGGTTAATGTGGCCCGGGAAAGGGAAGTTTGGGGTCCCCTGCTGGAGCTGCTACTCCCGCGACCCGACCCCGGATAAGCGGATGAAGATGGATGGATGGATGGATAAACTAATGACAAAATAACATTAATTATAGCATTACTAATCATTAGTAAACATTATAAATAATTTCATTGTTAGTTAACAGTAAAATAACTTAACTAAAGTTTAACTATCACTTTACCATTTATTAGTGATGGTTATTAAAGTGTCTATTTTCTTTTTCAACAATACGCGAGGTTGACGCCTATTACTATACAATTGAATAGGTATTTTAGGGTTTTATCATTATTTTATCATTTTAATTGATAAAGCTTTCTCATATCATGTTTATTTCCTTATTATCCGACCTCGTTCTTTGATTTTAGTGTTTCTGATGCCATGTTTTCTACTTTATTGCCGTTTATTTATTGATTCTGTTTTGTGTAATCCTTATCTTAATGTGTAAAGTGTTTTGAAAAGCTTTTTTTTCTCTCAAACTTCATCAGAGCCTATAGGATTATAATAACTTTTATTTATATAGCGCGTTTCATGAAACCCAAGGACACTTTACAGAATGACTGTGGCTAAGCTGAAGGAGGTTGTAGGCTGTGGTGAACAGGTGGTGTTTGAGGAGTTAAAAAAAAAAAAAAAATAATAAAAAACTTTATGAGGGGGGAAGCATTGTTTAGTGTCAAAGGAAAACGGCACACGAACCGGCGTGAACCGCCGCTGACCTGAGGTCTGTGGTCTAGACGATAGGTGGGAAGAACAGCAAGATGATGAGTGAGGGAATGAGCAGAAGAAGTAAGAGGAAGAATAAACAGTGGAGAACACAAGGAAGGTGGAGAAGAATAAAAAGCCAGAGAATGAAAACATCGGGGGGGATGAAGATGACAAGAGGAAGAACAAGAGGTTGGAGGAGGAGGAGGATGAAGAAACTATTTTATGTTCCAACTGGCATTACATTACATGCTGAGGCATCCAGCCATGTACTCATTTGATTCCCACTCAGAAATGTAGTCAGATGTCACCCCCCCATACAGCTCCCTCTCTCCTCTCATACTATATGTGCTATCTAATAAAACAGAGACACCATGGAAATCATCTTCTCCGGTGGCTCGGTACACTCAGCTGCACATCATGTACTGGGAACATCATCTTTTCAAAATCCATCAAAGACTTCTGGTTGCACATCATCCACCATGGCTCGATCCTTTTTAATTCTACTGTGAATTATCGAATAATAAAATGCCCCAAAAATAATCTTCAAAAACACAGAGTTTCTTGTTTGCGCAAAGATTGCTTTTGGAGAATCTTATTGGAGTAAAAGCACCTGCCTGCTGCAGTGAAACACTCACCTTTAGTGGTTTCGTCTTCGATAGGCTGCTTGAAGAGAGTGATGTCCTTAAAAGTGCAGAGGAACAGAACCACCTTGTCGTTCTCGTTCCTGATGGGAGCCACTTGCATGTAGAACCACACTGGACTTCCTGTAGAGACATTAGGAAAAGCTTAGCTGTGTCCTCCTAATAGGGCATGCATATGTTTCAGTGCACGGTCACGGAAGGCTTGTATCATGTGGACGCGCCGACAGTTTTGTTGTCATTACTTAGAATTCCTCACGGGGGGAGACAGAAACTTTTTACTCCACTACCTTCATCTGACAGCTTTAGTTTCTAGTTACTTTACACATTAAGATTTCTGCACACAGAACACATGTAGTTTATAACATCTCTTTTACTTAAGTAAAGGATCTGAATACTTCTACCACTGTTTCTTTGTATTGTTTAGTCTACGTATAGTGTGAGAAAACAGTGAAGACTGCCCATCGCAATTCCCCAGAGCCCAAGATGGTGTCTAAATGTCTTGTTTCGTCTGACTAAAAGTGAAAAAACTCAGTTTACAAAGACATATTTTGTCCTCACATACTTTCAGGAGAACGAAGTTCAACAAAGTTGCACTAATGTCATAATTTCTGTGGATCCAAGTTGTTCGTAGTCATCATCCATCTGATTTGTATCCAGCCTCCATAATGGCCCGTTCCCCTGATTTGTCAGCACATTTGAGCCATTTTAAAATTGATCTTTTCATATTTTTACCGTTCCTCCCTTCTCCGCCTCATATTTTGCACTCGCAAGTTATCAGGAACATTCGGAGACAGGGAGACAGGAACATTCGGGACTAATTCTGTCTGCACACTTTGTGCACTGCTCTCCTCACCAACGCTGCTGATCTACTGCTCACTGTGCTGCTGCTCTCATATCACACCATTCTCCTACCTTATTGACCTGTCAAAGTTATATTTCATCCATTTTTACTTCATTTTCATTAGGATTTTATTAAACCATTCATCATTTTCCCATAGAGGTTTTATTTGACCTCTATCTATCTATCTATCCATCTATCCATCTATCCATCCATCCATCCATCCATCCATCCATCCATCCATCTGGATACCTTAACATATGATTAACAGGGGTTTAAATGACCCATCCTCAAACCGGGTATTAATAATGAAAGAACAAGGAGCTCAAAGTCCTTTGCACAGGAAGTACAATTAAATACAATATGAAGTACAATTAAATACAATATGATACAGAACAATAATAAAGTGGCAACATCTCAACATCAAAGCACAAAAATGTAAACTAACATGTGATTGAAAGTTCATAAAAACCAAAGAATTCATAAATAGAGTTCATGAAGTCATAAATGAACTAATAATAATAATGATAGTATTAATACCATCTGACTCCTTGGGCCCTCGGGCCTGTGCCCCATAGGCTCATTCAGTAATCTAAATGCTCCACTACGTTAAGCAGCTAGTCTCTAGCTGTGTCTGCGTGCTGTTTGTCTGTACCTGCTGAGCAGGTACAGTGCAGTGGGTTTATCAGAGCTTGTTGCTAAAAATGGATGCCTGAAAAAAAAAAGACAATTTTAAAGACATTTCATTTGTTGATCAAATGATTGATCTATGACTTGAAGAAAGCACTGAACAGATTATTGGATAATGAAAATAATGGTTAGCTGCAGCCCTCACTTCCTAAAGTCCCCTCGGGATCAACAATGCATCTACCCATCTACCTATCTTCCTCGTGTCAGTGTCAGGTAATGATGCAAGTGAGCACTCACTGTTCTTTCTGTACAGCAGGATTTCGAAGCAGTTGGACTCATAGTTGTCGAACGTCTGTCTGACTTGGTCGATGCTCTTCTTGTCCGTCAGCTCTCCGTACATAAAACTGGAAAAGGAAACGGGCGATATGAGAAAAAGCAGCAATCAATACTGACGCTGACCCTGTGGCCTTTGTCCCTGTGATCAAGTACATCACGTGTTTGTTACAGCATTGTCGATCTGTAATCTTACCATGAAGTGTCCATTAAGCTTTAGGTTTGGTTTTTATAGAGTGAACTGATGCAGCAGAATGTAAATTCCGCTCACAGTGAAGGAATGGATTTGGATTGGTGCAGCCTGCATTTCCTGGCATGGTTGTAATAATTCCTTAAATGGCTAAGGACATTTTAATCTATGCTAATATAATTACTCTGAGTCATTACTTTCCTTCCCAACAGCCGCAGTGCGCACACACACACACACACACACACACACACACACACATGCACTCTTTCTAACTAAAGAAAACCAGCCTTGCGTTTTTTGTAGCTCGCATACATGTTTGAAAAATGGATGAGGAATCAAAAAATGGCTGCCCATTCAGTGCACTCATATTTGATCTCCAAGTACATACTGTAGAATGAAAATGTCCCTCCCACTTCCTAGCACGGGTGCCCATAATGCAAATACAACACGTGGCACAAAATTAGTTTCTTGATATGACTCTTATTGGCCTTTTAAATATTGTTTGGACCTGACGGTTTAAACTGTAATGCTATGGTAAATATTGTTTGTGATCTTACAAGTGAATCTTTTGTAATATATATATACATAAATAAATAAATAAATATAATGTGAACATGGGTAATTTAAAATGTAAGTTGTATAAGAAGCTCCACAATGTTGTGATGTTTTCTGCCATCTTCACTTGTGGAAGAATGCTGATGCTTTATTCAATAAAGAGACGTTGGCATTACCCCCGTTTATTAGATTTATAGCCAGATTACAGCTGAGAGAAGAAACGGGAGAGGAATCTTAAATATCCTTCAGCTAAGAGGAATGGGTTGAGAGGAACGCCCGGTGGAGCCCCAGAGAGATGATACAGTTAGAATGATAATTGTCTTCAGGATTGAACTTGCACAAGTTTCATTCCACATTTAAATTACAGTCATTTAAATGGACGTTTGGGGATTTTGGGACACTGACCAAGTGTTAAGGGTAGAATGTCGAAGAGTAGTCTTGAGCAGATGTAAACTCTCAGGATGAGTCGGAGATGAGGTTGAATTATGGGATTTTTATTATTTTTTTCCCCAATTAAGGCCATGGAGGAAAGACTGAATATAAAAATTAACTAAATTAAGGAACGCAACAAAAATGTACTTTCAAGAAATAAAGTAAAATTGACTAAATCAAGTGAGAAGTAGGCTCATTTCCCCATAGACCTCTATGTAATCAGACTTCTTTTTGGAGCCAGGAGAGTCGAAAGAATGCAGGTTTTAGGCACTTCCAGATTGGCTTCACTTTTTAAGCCTGGAGGTTGCTGCTTGGTCCTGACCCCCAGACTGGGAGCCACCGCTTTTACAGCATGTATTGTTTTTTCCCTTTACACTACAGTACAAATGACCTTCGGTAACCCTTGTGTCCTCATGTGAATCGTTGATATGGCTGCACCAATGTCACAAAGTCATATAATTGTACTGCAGTCAAAAGATCAAAAATGGCACTGAGCCCCATTAACGAGCCTCTGTCTCCCATCACTCTGGCAGCAGCCCGTAAGTTTAAGCTCTCAGTTTGGGGCTCTTCATTCCTCTCAGTGTCCTTCTCAGCCCAGAGCAGCAGGGAGTGGGCAGATACATCTCAGTGCCCCTGTTCTCACTTAGCTCGGTGTCTGACGGAGCCTTTTTAGCCCCCGGCTAGTCAAGGCAATCACCCCTGGTCAGATCTGAGAGTCGCCGGAGGAGATGAGTCATCCTTTGGAGTCAAATTTAAAAACGTCCTGACGGACAGGCGAGCAAGACACCGTCTTCGAGCTGGACCGGGCAGAGCTCCCCTGGCAGCTCAAAATCGGATTCCGTCAGACTCTCACGGTGCCATATGTCTCTCTCTCTCTCTCTCTCTCTCTCTCTCTCAGAGCAAGTGGACATGCCAGATGTGCTTCACACTTTACTGCATGACATAGGAGTAGCGATCAAGCAGAAAACAAAGTTAGTATCATGTGGTGATGGCGCAGTGGATGTGACACATGCCTTTGGAGTGGGAGACCTGGGTCTCCAGAGGCATGCGACCTCTGATAAATAGCAATTGTAAGTCGCTTTGGATAAAAGCGTCAGCTA
Organism: Sander vitreus; assembly: GCF_031162955.1. Taxonomy (NCBI): domain Eukaryota; kingdom Metazoa; phylum Chordata; class Actinopteri; order Perciformes; family Percidae; genus Sander; species Sander vitreus. Next base: position 1,749,616 of record NC_135874.1, on the reverse strand, counting down.
AATGACATGTAATGTGATATCATCTAAACAGCTCTCCAGACGAGCAGCACTGAACGGTTTAAATGATCACTACGAGTCAGAAGCAAAAAATTGTCAATCTTTTCACTCTCTCTCACAGTGCTTAAATATTGGAGAAAACTGAATAAAAAAAGGACACTGAGACACTTTGAAATCACATGGTTTTAGTTTTTAAACTGATGGCTACTCTGGTCTGGTTTTACTTCATAAAGAAGCTGGTATCAAGCTATGTTGTGTTGTGTTGTGTTGTGTTGTGTTGTGTGTGTGTGTGTGTGTGTGTGTGTATATATATATATATATATATATATATACATAAAAATTAAATAAATTAATATATAAAATATATATATATATATATATATATATATATAGATAGATAGATAGATAGATATATTATTTTATCTATTTTATTTATATTTAATTTTTTACAGCTTGTTAAAAACAGTTTATTAGTTCTGCTTCAAATGAAGCATGTAAACCATTAAAAACACATAAACCCAGGGGTTAAATAAGACATATGCTTACTATAGATTCAAATCATCACACACAAAATGATTGCACATTTAGTCATGCAGTGAGTGCAATTACAAGTAAGCAACAAGACTGAAGAGTCACTATCGCTCCATTACCACATTTCTTTGATCTTGCATTAATCAGCAAAAAGTGTGCCCATTTGCAATGCCTAAATGTTCAGTAATAATACTAAATATAACCAGAAAATGTTTTACCTGCATGTGCTGCTCTTCTGCATGACCTCAGCCCTGTGGAAGCCAGACAGCTTGCAGAATCCGTCATTGCTGTAAACTACAGGCCACTCCACAATCTGGGCGTTTCCCAGGAGGAAGCTGGTCTCTGATAGATGGACAGGACACAGAGCACATCAGCAAATGTGTGAAATACACAGATAAAAAGGCTTCAAATCTTCTGGAGAAGATTGTGTAAAGATACATTAGACTGGTCAAGCAGTGGTGGAAGAAGTATTCAAAACCTTACTTTAGTAAAAGCATGTAAGTATTATCAGCAAAATGTACCTGTAGTAAAAGTAAAAGTAGTCATTGTGCAGTAAAATGTTCCCTGTCAGAGTTTCTCTCTTTGTTATCTGATGTTTCTGGATTCATATTCCTGCTGCATTAATGTGCATGTTGCATCTTCCTGCTTTAGATGTTTAAAGGTTGTGCTCATTTTCACTCCTTTATATACTGCTGGGGAGTTTAATATACAGCAATGAATCTTATTCTATAAGATCCTCATATGTTTTCCTACTTTACAATCTGTTGAACACTTTCTTTGAATCTTGGTTTAGTCTTTTCTAAACCTGCATTACAATCAGACCTGTTGGGCCTAACTTCTAAACTCTATACCACCTCAATCGCCAGACCAGAGTTGATCCAGATCTCATTTCATCTGTCCTTTACTGCATTTTCAACTAATATTCAACTTTTAATTTATTTATTAAACTGACTTTTACTAATCCCAGGTTTAATTTAAAATTGTGCAACACAGATGGCTTTAAATCTAGATCTGGCTTGATAATTATTATTTTCTTCTTTTTTTTTTAAGATTATTTTTTTGGGCAAAAAGTGATCTGGCTTTGCCTCCACATGGCTCTCCTGACTGTTTTCAGCAAGAGTTTGATATATCGTTGATCTGATTGGTTGATTTGGCCCGTCTATCACCAACATAGTGAGTGGTGTTAGACGGATGGTTTATCCAATCAGCTAACCAGTATTTTCACCCCTTCCCAAAAGTTCTCCAACAGAAAGTTAGGGGGGACATGAATTTCAAAACTCTGCACTAAAATTATTTATTATTTTTATTCAGGAATTCAACTGTCTGTCATGTAAACAGAAAAAAAAGAAAAGGAAAAAAAAAGGGTACTAAACAACAGTCGGTGACATTAAAGAACGGCTTGTTTATTGCTAAGGCCATATGGTCAAAATTAAATGTTTAATAATAATGTATGACAATAACAATAACTTATTTCACTAGTAAATTGCTGTTGAACGACAACAACAACCACCAGATGGGAAAAGGACATTTACAATAACTTCAAATGCACCACGAGTCTGTAGTTTACCAGTTTCATTGAACGCACCGTCTGTGTTGTTTCTCCGACGGCAGCTGCAGATTGTTACATCCCGGTGTTGAATCCTCTACAGTAAAACACAGTCACACTTTACACCGTTTAGTGTTAGCTGTCAGCATTTAACCCTGTTTAATCCAGCTACTAGCTAGCGATAGGCTAACGTTAGCTGCTGTTGAGTATAGTGTTAACTAGCTAGCGGTAGGCTAACGTTAGCTGCTGTCGAGTATAGTGTTAACTAGCTAGCGGTAGGCTAACATTAGCTGCTGTCGAGTATAGTGTTAACTTGCTAGCGGTAGGCTAACATTAGCTGCTGTCGAGTATAGTGTTAACTAGCGTCACGTGCAGCGGTGTTTGTGTTGCCTGTATCGTCTTCAGAGCATCAGAGAGAAGAGCAGACATATCAGTGGCACCGGATTTCGGTAGCCAGGGTTGGCAGGAAGAAGATTTTTATAAGTAAATGTTCCCCCCCGTGTGAAATACCAAACTCCTTCCTACAAACATTGCAAAACACTTTTTTTGCATCACGTAAAACTGCAGTAATCCAGGGGTATTTCCCTACCCAGTCCTCCTGGTACTGCAGAGACATTTTTGCTTTTTAGCTACGTGTTCATCGGGTCCCGGGACACCAGCCTGAGCCTCCATTTCAACATGAATGAATGAAAAATAGCAATGCACGTTATCAAAATTTGCGTCTAATGTTCTATCAGACTGTAACTACTCAAGAGTCTGCTCTTGAGACTTTGCTCTAATTTTCCGGACAATTAGGGCAGGAATCGAGATTCGGGACAACTTCTTGGATTTCAGGACTGTCCCGAATTGTCTGGTCACCCTAACTACCGGTCAAAGGTTTGGGGTCACTTAGAAATTTCCATTCCACTCCATTAAAGTCAATCAGGGCAGCAGTTTTCAGATTACATTATGTGCTTACATAATTGCAAAAGGGTTCTCGACTGTTGTAGAAAGAAGTGGCTGATCTTTAATGCAATATCTACATTGCCCATTATCAGCAACCATTCAGCCAATGTCCCAAAGGCCCATTCTGTTTACTAATCTGATATAATTTTAAAAGGCTGAGAAAACATTGGAGAACCCTTTTGCAATTATGTAAGCACATAATGTAATCTGAAAACTTCTGCCCTGATTAAAAAAACAGTGCAACTGATCTCAGCTGTTATTCTGTCTGTAATGGAGTGGAATGGAAATTTCTAAGTGATCCCAAACTTTTGACCGGTAGTGTATGCATATTTTGCAGTATTAATGAAAGTGAGTCATATATTGTGCATCCGCACCCAAATTTAATGGGTTCTTCCTTAGCCCATGCTTCACCCTTCCACCAAGTTTCATGGAAAATCGGTCCAGCAGTTGTTCCATGATTCTGCTGACAGACTGAGTTAATAACTCATGAGTTTTATAGCAAAATAGATATACTGTAGAAAATATGAACCAGTCCTTTAAAAGCCGCAGCCTACAGTGTGCCGCTTGGCATCAGAGAGCTGAGTAAGACTTTGTCAGTTTGAATCATCTCAACCTTTCTGTTCTCCTCTTTCATGCCAACAAAAAAACTTCCCCCTGGATTTTCAGTAAAAAAGTGGTTGAACATTTAGCATTCTTCAACCTGAGTAGTAACCCTTTTTAACAGACTGCCAGTAGATGATCACATTCTCTTTAAACCTTCTCAAGTTAAACATTCCAATTGGTCAGATAATATTGTTCAGATTTTAAATAATTAACCTTCATACTGATGAATTGATTTCTTTCTTTTAGTGTTAGTGATTCTCTTTTAGTGTTAGTTTAAAATGTGGACTACATTTTTGAATCTATAATACTCATTCCTATATTATATTATAATTCCTCATACTATAATACTATCTGATGCATCCTTTCTTTTTTTCATTTAATGATAATGTATTTTAAAGATAATAACTTATCACTGGACTTAGCCAGTGTTGAATGTAACAAAGTAAAAATAATTGACTACTGTACTTAAGTAGAATTTTCACATATGTGTACTTTACTTCGTTTTTTCCAGAAACTTTTACTTTTACTCCACTACATTTCCTACATAAAATGTATACTTTTACTCCACTACATTTCCCCGAAGCATCTTAATTACTCGTTACTACAAAATTAAATCAGAAGAAATTTGTTACACTGGAAAAAAGCAGGTTTGGTGAATCATTGCTCCTAGATTGCCAAGATAATGCATGCTCCATTTTGGGGACCTAATGCCTGTTTGTTGCCAAGCGGCAAAAAAAACCCCAACCATACCAAAACTAATAATGGTAAATTTTCTGGTAAGATACTTGTACTTTTACTCAAGTATTGCTTTCAAGTACTTTATACAAGACTGGACTTAGCTGTGAATATCAGGGTCTGCCTTTATAAACACATTCTCACTCCCAGCACATCAAAAAGCAACACTTGGTCAGGTGTCTTTGGCGTTTGTTATTGACGCAAAAAGTCTCCTTTAGCGTCATATTTAGACGCACTTGGTCGGGACCCTTTCTAGCCCTTTGTCCTATTTAGACGCACTTGGTCAGGACCCTTTCTAGCCCTTTGTCCTCATATTTATGGCGCTTTTCCATTACGTGGTACTTGCTCGAATAGCCTCGACTCTACTCGCCTTTTTTGGTTTTCCATTACGAAAAAAAAGTACCTGGTACCTGCTAACAGGTACTTTTTTTAGTACCACCTCCGTTGAGGTTCCAAGCTGTGTTTATTTTTGCTGCCTCCAGCTTCATTTGAAACTAAATGTGTCTTCTGGCAACAACAACACACCTTCCACGTTCTGTGTGTGTGTGTCGTGTTAGGTCACGGCAGTTTCCTGCGGTGCCGCTTGTTTTACAGTTCTGCGGAGGCTCCAGGCAGAGCTTTCGCCATAGCCTACGTACACACACATGCCGGCTCGACGCACAAGTATAAACATCAGGCCACTTACATAGGCTACGGCGAAAGCTCTGCATGGAGCCTCCACAGAACTCTAAAACAAGCTCAAGTGTTCTGATGTTTATACTTGTGCGCTGGTGTGTGTGTCGAGCCGGCATATAAGACAACCAGCCACGCTGAGGCAGTACTAAAATCTGCAATGGAAAACGGACGCACAGTGTGTCGTGTCGAGGCGAGGCGAGTCGAGCAGGTACCATGTAATGGAAAAACGCCATTAGACGCACTTTGTCGGGACCCTTTCTAGCCCTTTGTCCTCATATTTAGACGCGCTTGGTCGGGACCCTTTCTAGCCCTTTGTCCTCATATTTAGACACGCTTGGTCGGGACCCTTTCTAGCACTTTGTCCCAAGTGCATCTCGCTGCAGCCTGCGGGAAGGCAGGGCTTGACATCAAGCCCCGCCCACATCAAAGTCAGCCATTTTTCTTTGCTGACGGCCTGGTAGCGAAGCTGATATAACCTCTTGTTTCACATTAGATGATAGAAACTGATGATGTAGGCTAAACACAAACGACATTTACGAACCGTTCACCGGTGTACTTTTTCGTTCATTTGATTTCCGATTTTGAAACGATATCCAATTTTGAAAAATGGGTCATTTTAAAGCTTTATAAAAATGTATGATAATGTGAAAAACAAGTCATATTTCATTTAATTTAGCCCTCAAAAGTAGAATGGTGTGTTGTTTCGTTATGGACTTTCATATTAACAGCAAGAATTCAGTCTCCATTACAACCAAATGTACAAAGGGGCGATTGTGTTTAATTAACAGGTGAACCAGAAGCATACGGTGAAACTCGAAAAATTAGAATATCGTGCAAAAGTTCATTTATTTCAGTAATTCAACTTAAAAGGTAAAACTAATATTTTACACTATATTTTTTATATAGACTTATTACATGCAAAGCAAGATATCTCAAGTCTGTATTTGTTATAATTTTGATGATTATGGCTTACAGTTTATGAAAACCCTCAGAAAATTAGAATATTGTGAAAAGGTTAAATATTGTAGGCTCAAAGTGTCCCACTCTAATCAGCTAATTAATCCAAAACCCCTGCAAAGGGTTCCTCAGCCTTTAAATGGTCTCTCAGTCTGGTTCAGTAGAATTCACAATCATGCAAGATGCTCCTCAGATATTCGGCTTCACTCAATGACCTGCACAGTAACACACCTAATATATAATCTAAGTATTTCAAAAGGTCGAACACACATACAGATGTCTATACAGTAAAATCGCTACGTGATTACTGTTATATCCAAGGGTTGAAGTTGCATTTTAACGAGGCAGTGCAAGTTGCAGCTGTGGTTTAGCTGTAGCTAACACCGCTTGAGCTTTCACGTTACAATATAAAAAGGTGTTGACCGTTGACTTAGCTAGCACGCAAACAGTTAATTTACATGTCTACGAGCATGTTAGGAAACTACACCAAGAGACAAATACCAAAGAATATTGATAGAAAGCAGGGGAAACTAATACTTTCATACTTTTTAGCACTGGCTAATTAGCAATCTGCCTGCCATTAGATGTTCGCTTCCGAGCTAGTTAGCAGCTAGCCCCAGAAGCTCATGAAAACAAGGCTTTCACCGGAGCAGTCTTACGTTATTTCCGAACCACTCTTTTTGTTTCAAAATTGGAAATCAAATGAACGAAAATGTACACAAGCCCAATTATAGTTCACTGTTGTTGCATGAAATGTCATTTGTGTTTAGCCTACATCAGTTTCTATCATCTAATGTGAAACAAGAGGCTATATCAGCTTCGCTACCAGGCTGTCTTGGTCCGTTCGAGCATATGGGGAGTGACGCAAAAAAAAAAATGGCTGACTTGGATGTGGGCGGCCCGCCTTCCCGGCACTGCAACGAGAGGCTCCTCCTTTGTCCTCATATTTAGACGCGCTGCGCTTCTTTATAACAGGTGTTTCTTTACCTGCAGCTACACACTCTCCTCCAACGCAAAAGCTAGAAAACATTGTTTGGCTAACAGTGCTGACACCTGTGCTAACCAGTCTTCAGTAAAATATTCCATTGTTATTGACAGTACAGCAGCCAGGCCACAGATGACAATTAGCTAACATGCTAATCAACACTGTTCAAAGAGCAATAACAAACACCAGCAGGTCCAGCTTTACTTAAAATCAGTCTCAGAACAAACTTGTTAGAACAGCTGTCAGCACTGTGTTAGCCAAACAATGTTTGCTAGTTTTTGCTTTGAGGGAAGTGTTGTAGCTGGGGGTTTCCCTCAAAGCTAAAGCCAGCAAACATTGTTTGGCTAACACAGTGCTGACAGCTGTTCTAAAAAGTTGCTTCTAACCAGTCTTCACTAAAATATTCCATTATTATTGACAAAAGCCCCCCCCCCCCCTTTTTGCTATTTATCTTTATAAGTAAACCACCTCTACCAACACATGATGGAGAAATAACATAGCCACACATATATGTACAAAGCAGCCAGGCCACACAAGGCAATTAGCTAACATGCTAATCAACACTGTTCAATGGGTTACTTACTTGAAACCAGTCACCTCTCTTCTCAGACAGCCATTCACTAGCTCTACCCATGGATGTATAAAAAACAAAACAGCGCCACCTGCCGTGTCAGCCATGTTTGTTACAAGCCCCGCCCTCTTCCAACTAAAGCTCCGCCCCTCTTCTTGCTAGGTTCTGCTAGCATTGGCTTCTGTAAACTACTGTAGGCTATTTGCTCTTAGGTGTGTTTTATCTTTGCTTTCTGAACAGTTCAAACATGTTTCTGGAGTTTGATGACCTTATTCTAACACAATGGACTTCTACTCTGCTTCAGTGGTGAAAGAAGTACTCTGATCTATTACTGTCGAGTAGTAGTATCTGCATCAAAATACGCTTAAAGTATAATAAGTAAAAGTACTTATATAATGCAGAATGGCCCATTTTGGCATAATACCTATCACATATTATAATTAGTGATGCAATAATGTCATCACTTTAATGTTGCAGCTGGTAAAGGGGGAGATAAATGTAATAGCCTACTTTAAGTAGGCTATAATTGGAGACTAATATACTCAAATAAAATGATAGAGTGAGTGAGTGATGAGTGACATTTACTTGTATTTCTACTGTTCCTACTGCTCTACTTCTCCTTTTGTGCTTCATCGCCACTGAAAGAAAATAGTTAAATGTGCCAGAATAGTAATACATGGTACATTTGTTTATTTAGTCATTGAATTTTGGGTATTCAGTTATACCAACCTAGTCTCACGGCAGTTCGTGAAATGGTCACGTTATTTAATCTATTGATTCGTGTACATGGGCACATTTATCTCGTTTTTTTTTCGTAGTGGCCAGCACGTTTTTTAAACTAATGTATTTCAATGGGAAGCATCTTTCGTGATCACAGCATGACTACGGTAGCGAGTAGTATGAAATGCCGTAATTCCGTGTAGGGAGCTTGGTTGCGGTGGTGGATGGGTCAAACAACACAGGACTTTCACCCAAGAGACCGGGGATCGTGTCCCGCATGTGACGTTTCCTTTCCCCATTGTACTTTTCCTAAACACAACCGTCCCATTGTTGTCCCACGTCCCCCAAAGACCGCGGCCGTCTCCCGCGTGTGACCTTTCCTTTTCCCGGTCTTCTTTTCCTAAACTCAACCTCCGTAAAGATTCCTCCCATTACATGTTGACCACCGCGGAAAAAACGAGATAAACGTGTCCGTGTACACAAATCAATACATTAAAAATGACGTGGCCATTTCACAAACTGCTGTGAGACAGTGTTGGTTATACAGTGGAGCAAATATCTAAAACTTGATCATTAATGTTCTTATGAACCAACATAATGAGGATGAATCCATGCAGCAAAACAGTCTGCAGGCTCCAGCTGAAGGGCTTGTTGATGTGAGGATCCAGAGAATAGTAGGCATCTCCATCACCACCCCATAATTTCCCCATTTATCGATGCCCTTTTGTTAAAGCTGAACAAGCCAGCCACAGTGTAAATACAGACAGGCAGTCTGGTTAAACCCACACTGGAGGAACATCTGCAGTGGAAAACTTATCACCAGCAGCTCTTTTCTAATCACATAGATGTTAATTATTCATTTCATATACTGTATTCTGCATGGTGGTGGCTTGGTCACCAGAGAGAACAACAGAGGTGTACGTTGCACTGCTGTCAACCATTCTCAACTGCATATTGTGTGTTTTTAGATGGATGAAAATCAACTTACAAAGGCTTCACATTTTCTTGAGTTTGGTAATGCATCACAGTGAACCCCTGCTAAGTTTTATACTGCTTTATTAAAATGAAAATGCAAGTTTAGTTTAACCGGGGTCCTGTTTTTGTAGCAACGCGAGGATGTTGCTACACAAGAAAAAGGTTATCCAGATGATCTGGAGGTAAAAGTGAGAGAGAAACACAGTAAAAGTGTGCACACACAACTACGATGAGTACAGTAGGTCAACATTGGAGCAGGAAGTTCGTCTGTAAACTGTAATGGATGTTTAAGACAAACTTTTTTGGGAAATCATTTTTCCTCGTTTGTCTTTGTTTCCTCTTGAGAGTTTGTTTAAAAGCTGTCTGAGCGTCTGACTGCTCGTCTCTTGACAGTCAGGCATCTTTTGATCAAGTGATTCGGCAATTCATTTAGTGTATACAGTCAGGGCCGTAGACAGTGCTTTAGAATACTAATGTGGTAGTCGTGATTTCAAATTCCCCCAGCAGTATCCAACCCACACAGCAACGTTTTAACTAACTAATCTAACTAAAATCACATCATTTCAACTATATTTTCTGTCAAATGTTGTAGTGCAGAAATACCAAATCAGTTTTTATTCAATTCCATGTCTAAAGACTGTCCCATTTTAAGGTATTTTGCCTAAACCATCCCAGGACCAGCTTTAAAACCAACATGTGTAATACGTGATTACATGTAAACTCTTCTTCAGTCAGTTAATCTCCAAATTCCCAGAAATATCACTTACAACATGACATCGCTGTCCTCTTTATCAAAAAATGACCATAGGCCAAACTAGAATCCGATCCAGGCTGTAATAAACCACCATCCTCTAAAATAACCTTTTCATTTATTCTGACAATACAAATAAAAGCGGAGACAGCCTCAGAAACTCTCCTTTCGGTGCGTTTAAGACAACAACAAAAAACGGGTGCACGAACCATTGACATATAGAAAATGGACTAACAGACCCCGCTGCTCTGGACGGAGACCAGTGAAGGATATTAGAAGCTCTTTCCCGGTGATGGCTGAGCGTTACTGAGCAGCCTCCAACTGAGCTTGAAGACGTAGATGTGACGTGAGCAACCTGTCTGAAAGTTGTAAGTCTTCTGGTAGCTGTGCCAAAAGAAATCTCAATCATTCCCAATCTAGCAGAGACGGAGAGCGTAGGTATATGTAAGGAGATAACATAGACACAGGCTAATTATTGATCACTAAAATGATAGTTAACATTTGTAATTACACTTAAACAGCTAATGGAAGTCCAAACTTCCTGAGAGCTTCTCCTGTACTATACGGTAATTCCTTTACTATGCGTTAGCCTATTTTTACAAAAACGAGCCATAACGTGAGGTACAAGGTAATGGAGCCTTTTATACATTGTTGTGTTTCTTTAGAAATAAACAACGGACAAATAGAGTCTTTAAATGCTTCAGATGTCAAAGTGACGTCAAAATGAATGGGAGTCAATGGGATGCTAACGGGAGGTGATGGCTTGGTAGCATCAAAATGGTGCCATAGGAGCTACGCGTTCCGAGGAGAAGCTTACCCCCTTGGCACGAACCCTTCTGGGTGAAAGTCATGTCCTGTCCTTACTTCCTGCTTTGCTCCCATCATAACTACTACGGCCACTAGAGGGCGCCGCCCCTGTAAACCTAAATATGAGTCATTATTGCTGCTTAAACAAACGAATTATATGGCCATTTTTCGGGGGAGGACAGTCTCGATAAGTGTCCGCTGTAATGGATTCCCTACAGAATCGAAGGAAAGGTTCAGTAAGTACATTTATATAGCAAATAGAAACAAACTGGACCCAACGGCTGCTTGAAAGGTCTGAAAACTAACACCTGCTTTAGAAGATGGTCAGCATGTATATGAAGTTATTATGCAATTTCTACTTAATGAGCTAAAACTGCAGATAATGTCCTTCAACACCTGCCAAATCTGCTGTACTGGTAACTTTGGCAGGTAATCAATCATCGTTAAGAGAGCCTCGTCTTTTCCAACAAAAAAAAAAAAAAACAGTTGGCAGGCAAAAGAGAGGATTCTGAGATGAAAATATGGGATGCAACAGCTTTGTGCATGCCAACAAACATTACAAGCATGCAGTGTTTCCCACAGTATGTGTTCACAGCAGGCAGGAAAAACCCGTGAAACAGCACTTAAACTCTGAAAAAGACACTGAAATGTCAGCAGTGAATTACAGACACATGAATTGCTGAAGGTGTGTCAGCAGCTCTGTTACAGACTGATGAGTAAAAACCACTTGTGATTATTTCGCTGGGCTGCCATCTGATGATATAAAACAATAACTACAATAAAAAAAAATGTTCGAGCTGTAGTCAGGGAAAAACCTTGAAGACTGGGCGATATCTGGTTCTTTATAAAACAACAAATTGGTTTTGTATATCAGTCAAATGTGACCACATAAATACTGGGGGAAAACTTCCATTGTAAGCTATTTCAGACCATTCTAAGTGAGCACAGTGACCTTTTAGTTCATTTTAATTGTCTGCATAGAGGTGTAACAGGAGGCTGACACCTCCTTAGAAGAAGCAGAGACTGATTTTCACCTGGATTTTTATGTCTACATGCATTGACCAGTTTCTTTGTTTTCTGCTGCAAGAAAACTTTTGTTTCACTGCAATTTACAGTAAGTGAGGTCCTCTTGTGATGAGGACCAATGTTGAAGTACTTCCACCGCAGAGACCGCATTATGGGTAGGATGTGAGTGGGTTACACCTTTAACGCAGAACAATCCAGAACAATATCAGCCTCATCTGTTCTCTGCCTCTATTTTCCAAACACTTACTTCAGTGATTTTTCAGCACAAAAAGGAACTATAGTGACATGAATTCATCAGCGTCTTGTTTTAAAGCTGCAGGCTGCAGCCTTGCGTGCCCTTTGGTATTAAACAGCTGACTAAGACTGAACACAACACAAAACAGAATCATCTTGACCTTTCCTGCTCTCCTTTTTCATCACAACCAATTACTTAGCTGAACTGGGGAGGGGCAATCATATTTCAGGGGGGTTGCCACCTTGTGCCCCCCTTCTAGCCCCCCGCCCGTGGCCTGAGGCCGACAGCAACAGAAACTGCTTTAAGAAAAGTGTAGAAGCATATGGAACACTGGTCCGACTCAAACTCTCTACTGAAACCCACTGCTGAGATGCTCTCATTCATCTGCCAGGGAATTGTGTAAGAGCCTACATGAGGCATTTTCATTTCACATCTAATTCACAGTTGAAATCAAAGACCCAAGCGGAACTTAGAATGCATTCATGCAGATAAAACATGTTACTGCAGGGTTTCCAGCCTGCTTTACAGCTGCAGTGTACAGAGAACCCTCCATCCAGTTAATTGGAACCGGGATTTTTAGAAAAACTGTCCCATGCAAACTCCAACCACCTGCAGGAATATCACCCTAACTGGAGCCACTTATTGACTGAAACATGTGCAGCTCAAACTGAATTCCTTAAATCAACAATCACTTTCAGATTTTATACGTAGATTATTGCAGATCATACATTAGGTAAACCAAATAGCAATTGCTCAAGTGCTATTAGTTGTTTGCCCCATTATGGGTTAATCTAGCCCTGCCCTTGCTGTCATACAAAACAATACACCAAATTATTTTGGATTGAAACACTGGATTGAATAAATTTTCTATAAAGAAGACGTATTGGGTTTAATCAAACATTTGTGCTGTTTGGAGCAGTAGGATCTTATATTGTATATGTTGCCTACCTTGCTTTTTTTTTGGGGGGGGGGGAGTATCATACTCATACAAGGAAATTGTCAAACTAAAATCCAAACCTAAGTGTGTTTTATGCCATTTTTAGTATTATAATTGTATCTAGCCTATATGTGAAAACTGTATCTCATCAGCTACAGCCCTGAGCACCAAAACTCAATTCCTTACTTTACTTACTTGTTTTGTTGCCTGTATTCAAACTCATAAATCTCCTGTTTTCTTATGCATCTTTGCTATAAATTAGATTTTTGCGAAGAAAGTAACCAATAACATCAAGTTGCATATGCAGATATTCGGTAACAGGTGAGGTCCATGGTACAGTTTCAGCAGCATCGGATCTGAGAACAATGTCTTCACATTATTGCAGATAATTGCTTGTGTGAATTCCCAAGCGGGAAATAAAAAAAATTTAAAAAACACGCACTAACACACTAACTACAACCAATGGCTCTGCAATTAGCTCTGAAACTCCCCCAAGAGATCCGCACAGCAGTCCCAGAGACACACACACCGTGATGACAGACAGAAACACACACACACACACAGGGGTGTGGGTGGAAATAGGACTGAGTACCCAGGGCCCAGTACCCAATGCCTTTTCCACACACACACACACACACATAGCACTATCTTTGTGAGGACCCATCATTGACATAATGCATTCCCTAGCCCCTTACCCTAACCTTAACCATCACAACTAAATGCCTAACCTTAACCCTTACCCTCACCCTAACCAGAACCTCATTCTAACCCTAATCCTAAAACCAAGTCTTAACCCTCAAACAGACCTTTAACCTTGTGGGGTCCAGCATTGTGGCTCCCAGTTTTTGGACCCCACGAATGTAGTTAAACAAGAACACACACACACACACACACACACACACACACACACACGTCCGGCGCACTTTATAGCGCAGACAGATGAAGAAGAAAAACACACGAGCTGTAGTCCTACCTGATGAAACAAAAATACAGCAGAGTAACAGTACAGCTACTTATTATTTTTACCCCAGCAGATCGCTTATTTTTACTTTACTTTGTTCCCATAAACAAAACGCAGCTCTATACAGTATCAGTTACATAATGACACATTGTGACAGGTTTAATCATTTCAAACGACTGCCTCCTCGACACCTTACTACTACTACTAATAATAATAATAATAATAATAATAATAATAGGGAGAGGCGGTGCTGACAGTTCATATTCAGAAGCTGAGCAGCTGTACTCATAAAAACGGGCGAGTTAGTGACTGGAAATAAACTTTTAATCTTCAGTTAAGGACGCAGTGTTTGTCCAGCAGTGCTGCTGTTTTGGTCTCGCATCATCTGGAGACATAACTTAATATCTTAAAGCCAAATCCAGAGTAATGGAGAGGGGAATTAAACGGTGCGTAAACTGACTCCCAGTGAACATCGCGTCCATATGAACAAGAATTCGATTTTTCCTCAGAACGGCAATACACGTTGCTTCCAGTGGAAATAGTCCCTTGTATCCTATGTAACTTGGACCAGTCTAACGTTACTTATTATGACGTACAGAACCATAACCACTCGTGGAGCTTTAGAGACGGGGGAAACTCCATCACTGCAGAGTGAACGCGGGTTTAAAGGGAGATAGTGGGGCTTTATCCTCCACCAAACCTCCGCGGATGCACACTGGTATAAAAACACACTGTATTCCATTGAGTCCGGGTCGGGGCCGCCTGGGGAAACCAAACCCAAAACAAGCCTCGCTCCTGCGCGCGGACTTACCACTTGAACGCCGGACGATGTTCTCCAGAAAAGTGTTCTGCGGTGCCACAAGCCCTCTCTTTCCCCCGGGCATCCTGCTGCGGGCGGAGCTGGTGTCGGTCAGGGTGTGTGACGGTGTGTCTGCTGCTCGGAGCTCGGTACTGACGCTGGCTCTCAGTCGGACCGATGGAGAAGATCATTGTAACCGTGCGCTCTGGCTGCTCGGGGCGCACTGAGGCACGGCGGCGGCGCTGCATCCCGCTGCCTGACCGGAGCGCCAGGACGCATGCGTGGCGGCTCCTGTGGGCTCGGTCCTCAAAAACAATGGCTCGATGTGTTTCATTTTGTCTAATGAATCATGTGTGTAATGACGCCAGAAACAAAACATGACATTCTTTTATTTAAGTCAAAATTATTAATAGACATAAGTCGATCAGTGTCTTTAAATATAGGGTGAATTGAGGGTGACTGGCACAGTTTTTACATTTCTGTAATACCAAAGATATTAGCTATCCATTTGAGAAAGAAATAAGGTTTTATCATAATACAAGGAGACATGGCATAGCCTTTTGTGTAAACTGACCCCAAACCTTTTTATTTATTCTTTTTTTTTTGTTTTGGTACCATTTGTGCGATTGGCACAGCACACACTAAATAATAAACATATACATTACAAGTCTCTCTTCATAAAGGGTTTATTAATTCTAATTAATAACGAAATTAATGGTTAACAAATCATTTAGCTTACTAATGCTTTATAGAGTTATTACAAATCAATCAATAGTTCAACTTTTAGGTTGCCAGGCTGTGAGAAATAAATCAATAAATAAATACTCTCAGTCTATGAGTCTCTCCCTTTCTAATGAGTTATGTGAAGTTTAAGAAGGGATTTAATAAAGGGGTATACATTATTACCTCTGCAGTTAGCCTACATGTTACTGAAGTCATTAATAAAGGGTTTCTACAACAATTCATCAGTGCCTAAAATGGGCCAGACCTCATAAATACTGAATACCGGGCACTTCAGATTTTTGTCCACATGAGTACCCTTACTTCTAATTATAATTAATTATAGGCTATTTTAATGGGATGATATTTTTACCAAAATAGGCTATATATCATGTTTTATTGGGAGAAACCAGGCAATTCTATGTAAAATCAGAGCACCCCCATAAAGTCCAAATGGAATGTTCCTTTGTTTCATAACCACATTTTCAGACACTGAGGCGATTTGACTGTGAGAGTGGCAGGCGATACATGCTTGAACTATTCAGGGTCACACCCCTACAAGATATAGTAGAAACATAAATATATCCAAGACACATCAACACATGATTATGTCATGCGACTGCTGAATTAGGCTACTGGCACCATTTGTGGTCCAATTCAGGCACTGTGATTGTAAATATTAATACATTGTTAATACATTCATTGTTTTAGATGCCCTGCAACCCTGAAAGCTGTACTACACATCTTAAATGTAAAAAAAAAAATCTAAATGTCAACTTGTGCTTTTTAAGGGAAGTTGCTCTACACATTGCACTCTCCGCCTTGTTTTCCCACAGATGCTTCAACTTTCAGAATTTATTCTTCTGTCCTTTGCCTTCATGGGTGTTTTTCTCTTTTTGCATTGCTTTTTGTCAGCCTTTGACACTTTAGTTTCATCAGCTGTCTTCACTGCAGGCTTCTTGGCTTCTGTCCCTTTCACAGTCTCCCTATCCATCTTGGTCTTTAAGACTACTCCTTACCGTTGAAGCTCTTTATAGGTGATCTTACAGCGCTGGGGTGGAGCTGCTGCTCCGCCCGGTGCATCCCATACAGACTCTTAAGGCTGCCTTGTGCATCGGTATCTGACGCTGAGAGCCACTGACCAAGCACCAGTGGGCTTACTAAATGTGGAGAGTTGGGAGTGAGAACGGCTTGTTAAGTCATTTATCATACGTCAGAGAAAACAAGGTACAGCAGATTAAACATCCATGAAGAGGCCAATAACAAATCCCTTAACAAAAGTCTTACCATGAAGCAGTGAGTCTCTCTGCTTGGATCCCTCAGGAATGCTTGTTAGTTAATATGAAGGGTTAATGAGGCCCTGAGGAGCCCAAAGGCCCAACCAGGCGTCACACTGGCTGTTAGCTCAGCCTGACATCACCCCCTTTTATTTACATTACAGCACATATTAACGCTGCACTGAGGCTGCATCTACATTATTGACTGGAAGAATATAAAGGAGGCTGCATGCCTATTTATAGCTTGAAATAGTCTCTTGTGCACTTAAGTTGGTAGCATTGTGTTTTTTATTATGGCCTGTGATGACTGGAGCACATTAAAGCACATTGCAGGCTAAATGAGGGCATCAACTTTCTTTAATAACTTTTACAGAAGCAGACCATTCAAACATAAAAAAAGACATTATTATAAGTTTAAACAATGGCTTTCAACCTTTTTGGCTTTTAGTATGGACATGAGCAGGTCAGCCAAAAAGGGAATTTCTTTCTCAAATTGCTTAATTTAGACGGATTTTAGAGCCCTAAAGTGGTGTAATAATAAAGATTATATAAGGACAATATAATAACTAAAATGTACTGTTTGTGTACCACATAATAAGACACTATAGGATCATTTTAAGTATATAAAAAGTTAAAACATCCAAAAGCATGAAATCAATTATTAATTGACGATTAAAAACTACAGACAGGAATAACCATTGGAGTATTATAGTGTCAGTGTAGAGCAATGGTCCTTTGCAATGGAAGTAAAGAGAGAAGGTTTTATACTAAGAAAACTAACTTGGTTTGGCTAACCGACCACCGCAGCACGTTTTAACTTCAGAATGCATTTTGTCATAGAACAAAGACTAGATTTTGTCCCCCATTTGGTACATTGAAAAATCTTTTTAGGAAGTCTAAGAAATATCTTTGCAGCAGCAGGAACAATTACAGTGACCAATATCACTTTCAATGTACGTACAGTATAGGTCCTTGAGTAATGTGTTGTGATGGAGTTGAAAATATGTGAACCTTTCCTTTAAAATGTCTCATCAGTGGGTTAAAGGTCCCATGACTTGGATGCTTTTATATAGGTCTTAGTGGTCCCCTAATACTGTATCTGAAGTCTCTTTTATATAGGCCTTATGGTCCCCTAATACTGTATCTGAAGTCTCTTTTATATAGGCCTTAGTGGTCCCCTAATACTGTATCTGAAGTCTCTTTTATATAGGCCTTAGTGGTCCCCTAATACTGTATCTGAAGTCTCTTTTATATAGGCCTTAGTGGTCCCCTAATACTGTATCTGAAGTCTCTTTCCCAAAATTCAGCCTTGGTGCAGAATTACAGCCACTAGAGCCAGTCCCACAATGAGCTTTCCTTAGGATGTGCCATTTCTGTGTCTGTAGCTTTAAATGCTATTGAGGAGGAGAGAGGGGGGGGGCAAGGTGGAGGGTGGGTGTGTGGCCTTGACAAACTGCCACTTTGTTCGTTTGAAAGCCATGATGCCTCTCTCTCTCTCTCATGGGCGGGCCAAATTCTCTGGGCGGGCAAAGCAGAGAAAGGGGAGGTAACCTTTCACCTTATGACCTCATGAGGAGGAGATTCCAGATCAGCCCATCTGAGCTTTCATTTTCTCAAAGGCAGAGCAGGATACCCAGGGCTCGGTTTACACCTATCACCATTTCTAGCCACTGGGGGACCATAGGCAGGCTGGGGGGACTCATATTAATGTTAAAAAACCTCATAAAGTGAAGCTTTCATGCCATGGGACCTTTGAGAGTACTCCAAGGAGGGATTTTCTACCACTGAAACAAAAACCTCCATATTACATGAATACTGACACACTTGCTCTGATGTTGGTCTGTCTCTCATCTACATATACACCTGTTAACACCCGTTGACTCCCCATCCCAACGCTATCAAGTAGTCTGTGTGTGTGTGTGTGTGTGTGTGTGTGTGTGTGTGTGTGTGTGTGTGTGTGTGTGTGTGTGTGTGTGTGTGTGTGTGTGTGTGTGTGTGTGTGTTTGTGTGTGTCGTCAGTAAACGAGCACGGTTTAAAGCACTCCAGTGGGACGCCCTTAATTGGCCCACTTGCATCATGGGGTATCAAACATATGTGACAGCGCAGGTCGCACAGCTGCCGTCTGCTCTAACAGGCCCAGCTCTGCAGATGAGGCAGACGTGACACACACACACACACACACACACACACACACACACACACACACACACACACACCTGTGTAGGCCTGCCAGGTGTTTGTTAAGAGTTTGCAGCATCTGTTGTCAGCTTGAATTCACAGCAGTTACATCCAACAGATGTTGAACTGGTTTTCACTGCCCAAAAATGTATTAAAACATTCATAGGAGCCTCTCAAACCACTACTGGAGTGTTATCCCCATTTGCAACTGTCCATCTGTTCAAGTTGCAGTTATATTTTCTACAGAAATATGGCTCACATACTGCTTCTCCCTCCATCCTCATGCACAACCTTGTTGAGCTGGAAACTAAGTGTGGAACCATTTGATGTGCATCAATCAATTGGACATGTCATACACACAGGAGTAGTCAGTACAGTGGAGGAGCCTATTGGCTGAGCAAATGTGATAAAATTGGTGTCTTTCTGAAGCATTGATGCACATTGATAGGAAGAAATAGGACAATGGTGATCCTGATGTCAAGTTGCTGCTGCTGTGTGGGCTTACATAGAAAACACTAGTAGCGGATGTTTTAAAGCATGTACTAGGCCAACCCTGTCTCCTAGAAATTACATTTATATGCAACTCATTTGCAACAAGTACATTTTAACGGAAATGTTATACCTCTCCGGGAACCATCAACTTATTGTGGTGGAGAGGTTTGTGTGTCCCTATGAACCTGAGGGCTGTGTTGTCTGGAGCTTTGTGCTCCTGGTAAGGTCTCCCAAGGCAAAGTGGTCTCAGGTGAGGGGCCAGACAAAGAATGGTTCAAAAACCCTATGAGTGACCGAGGAAGCCCGGGGCCCCGTCTGGAGCCAGGCCCAGATGGAGGGCTCGTCAGCGAGCGTCTGGTGGCCGGTTTGCCACGGAGCCCGGCCAGGCACAGCCCGAAAAAGCTACGAGCTACGTGGGCAGCAGACGCTGGCTCTGGGGACGTGGAATGTCACCTCTCTGTGGGGGAAGGAGCCGGAACTTGTGCGGGAGGTGGAGCGCTACCGGTTAGATCTGGTGGGGCTGACCACTACTCACAGTCTCGGTTCTGGAACCATACTCCTGGATAGGGGTTGGACTCTTTTCTTCTCCGGAGTTGCCCAGGGTGTGAGGCGCCGGGCGGATGTGGAGATACTCACACACTGCGGGTTGTGGGGGGGAAAACTCTGACTGTTGTTTGTGCATATGCACCAAACAAGAGTTTGGAGTATTCAGCCTTCTTGGAGACCTTGAGTGGAGTCCTGCATGGGGCTCCAGTGGGGGACTCCATAGTTCTGCTGGGGGACTTCAATGCGCACGTGGGCAATGATGGAGACACATGGAGTGATGGCGTGAGAGAGTGAAATGTATGTAGGGAACGGGGGGGGTTCCATTGCTGAAGCTGCGGCGAGGAGCTGTGGTCTTAGGGTCTTAGATGCCTTAAGGGACGGTAACCCACGAACACCATGGTGGACACCGGTGATCAGGGAAGCTGTCCGACTGAAGAAGGAGTCTTTCCGGGATATGTCATCCCAGAGGACTCTGGAGGCAGTTGCAAGGTGCCGAAGGGCCCAGAGGGCTGCAGCCTCTGCCGTGAAAGAGGCAAAGCATGTGGGAGAAGTTCGGAGAAGACATGGAGAAGGACTTTCGGTCGGCACCAAGGTGCTTCTGGAAAACCGTTCGCCACCTCAGGAGGGGGAAGCGGGGAACCATCCAAGCTGTGTACAGTAAGGATGGGACGCTGTCGACCTCAACTGAGGCGGTAATAGGGTGGTGGAAGGAGCACTTTGAGGAACTCCTAAATCTGACTAATACACCCTCTATGGTAGAGGCAGAGCTGGAGGATGATGGGGGATTGTCGTCAATTTCCCTGGTGGAAGTTGCTGAGGTAGTTAAACAACTCCACAGTGGCAAAGCCACAGGGATTGATGAGATCCGTCTAGAAATGTTTAAAGCTCTGGGTGTGGAGGGGTTGTCTTGGTTGACACACCTCTTCAACATTGCGTGGAAGTCTGGGACGGTGCCTAAGGAGTGGCAGACCGGGGTGGTGGTTCCCCTTTTTAAAAAGGGGGACCAGAGGGCGTGTGCCAATTACAGGGGTATCACACGTCTCAGCCTCCCCAGTAAAGTCTACTCCAAGGTGCTGAAAAGGAGGGTTCAGTCAATAGTTGAACCTCAGGTTGAAGAGGAACAATGCGGATTCCATCCTGGTCGTGGAACAACGGACCAGATCTTTACTCTTGCAAGGATCCTGGAGAGAGCCTGGGAGTATGCCCAACCGGTCTACATGTGTTTTGTGGATCTGGAGAAGGCGTATGACCGGGTCCCCCGGGAGACACTGTGGGAGGTGCTGCGGGAGTATGGGGTTAGGGGGTCCCTTCTCAGGGCCATCCAATCTCTGTACGACCAAAGCGAGAGCTGTGTCTGGGTTCTCGGCAGTAAGTCGGACTCGTTTCAGGTGAGAGTTGGCCTTCGCCAGGGCTGCGCTTTGTCACCAATCCTGTTTGTAGTATTTATGGACAGGATATCGAGGCATAGTCGGGGTGGAGAGGGGTTGCAGTTTGGTGGGCTGGGGATCTCATCGCTGCTTTTTGCAGATGATGTGGTCCTGCTGGCATCATCGGCCTGTGACCTTCAGCACTCACTGGATCGGTTCGCAGCCGAGTGTGAAGCGGCTGGGATGAGGATCAGCACCTCCACATCGGAGGCCATGGTTCTCAGCAGGAAACCGATGGAGTGCCTTCTCCAGGTAGGGAATCAGTCCTTACCCCAAGTGAAGGAGTTCAAGTACCTTGGGGTCTTGTTCGCGAGTGAGGGGACAATGGAGCGGGAGATTGGTCGGAGAATCGGCGCAGCGGGTGCAGTATTACATTCAATTTATCGCACCGTTATGACGAAAAGAGAGCTGAGCCAGTAGGCAAAGCTCTCAATCTACCGGTCAGATTTCGTTCCTACCCTCACCTATGGTCATGAAGGCTGGGTCATGACCGAAAGAACAAGATCCAGGGTACAAGCGGCCGAAATGGGTTTCCTCAGGAGGGTGGCTGGCGTCTCCCTTAGAGATAGGGTGAGAAGCTCAGTTATCCGTGAGGAGCTCGGAGTAGAGCCGCTGCTCCTTTGCGTCGAAAGGAGCCAGTTGAGGTGGTTCGGGCATCTGGTAAGGATGCCCCCTGGGCGCCTCCCTAGGGAGGTGTTCCAGGCACGTCCAGCTGGGAGGAGGCCTTGGGGAAGACCCAGGACTAGGTGGAGGGATTATATCTCCAACCTGGCCTGGGAACGCCTCGGGATCCCCCAGTCGGAGCTGGTTAAGGTGACTCGGGAAAGGGAAGTTTGGGGTCCCCTGCTGGAGCTGCTAGATGGATGGATGGATGGACGTTATACCGCCTAGAACATATTTAAATTACCATAATAAGGAAACTTTTAGAGCTGTAGTGCGCAGTTTCTGTCTCCCCCCATGAGGAATTCTAAGTAATGACAACAATTCTAAGTAATGACAACAATTCTAAGTCAATTCTAAGTAATGACAACAATTCTAAGTAATGACAACAATTCTAAGTAATGACAACAATTCTGTCGGCGGTCCACATGATACAAGTCTTCTGTGAACACGCTTCACCCCCACCCCCCCTCCACACAGTTGCTAGTAGCCAAGGAGGACACGGAGGATTAAAAAAACATGATGGACTCTTCAGAATAGGTTATTATGGAGCCACAATCTTCTGAACGTAGTCACACTGAGAAATCCAGACAGAGTTGTGTGGAGCTGATAGTCTTAATTAGCTCATTTGGCAATGGCTGGAATGGAAAGTTAGGCACTAAAGATTTAACATGTTTGCAAAGTTTCAAACTAAACGTGTCTGCTAAATGTTCACTGGCAAAATACATTTGTTTTTCTACAATAGTCATTGCAGTACAATTTGTAAGTCTCTTGGACCAAATACAATAAAAATTTTTGTTCATGATCCCACGAGCATAAACACATGAGTAAACCTGAGTTTATGCATCTCGCCACGACACTGCTGCATGTGTTGGATAGCGACGAGAGCCTCTACGGGGATTTGATGACTGTCATCACCCTAATTATACCGCATCACTAACCCTCAATTATGCCCAATCAGCATTCAGCAGGCGGGCTGGCATTGTTCACGTGGAACACGAGCTCATGACCACCAGCCTCGGAGCGAGCCTGACAAATGTATTCAAAGAGACTCGTGCAAATCATCTCTTCAGCAGAACAAAATGCCCAGGTCCTAATGAGCAAAGGGACAACAGTTAGAAGAGGCAACAGAATCAGTTTCTGAGCATTAGTTATTTTTAGCACCACTGCTGAGAAACGGGTAAATGTCAAACGGTGGAGATCAAAGGCAGCAGTGGGACGACACAGATACCTCATTTGTGGTGGGAAGAGGCAGGGATAGAGGTATCGTACCTCCACCCCCTAGCCGATCAATGCACCGCCTGCACATCTGGAGGGCGGCATAGCTGCATCCCTCCATATTGATCTCAGAATTAATTAGTTAAGCTTCCACCAGTGCTGCCTCTCACTGGTCCTAAAAAAAGAGGAGATTGAATATCAAAGCGCTGACCTCCCCCCAACCAAAACCTCCAACCCCAGGCCAAACTTTTAGCTCCATCATAGACTGTAAGAATAGTGGACGTAGCATCCGTGACATCACCCAATGGTTTGTGGACGGCTGTTCTGAAGACTTGGGTATGGCGATACGGGCTTCGCCATCTTGGTTATATTGCAAATGGACGTGACGATGTCTGACGAGAGAGTGGAGTTGTGGAGGATGACGCGGCCAAGCCATTGTTGTTTATGGTGGTCAAAACTCCTCCGAGTACCTTTTCAAGACAGCGCTACAACCCAAATTAGTCCATATGCCACTTCAAGGTGACAAATATGGACACTGAGGGACACTCAGCAGCCTGAAGCTTAACAGCCACATGGTGTCACCTGGTGGGCCCATGAACACTTTGCTGTGGCATCTAGCAAAGCCTCCTCTGCTGCACTTCTGCAGACCACTTTTTGAATCACAAATGTTTTTTATCTTCCAGGCGGACAGTGTGGAAGCTTTCGGAGGAGGCGCATGAGGTAAACCTGCCTGTGTTCACTTTGTCCCGCTGTTATTACTAATTACAACCGTGGTGCTCCTTCTTTAGTTTGTGTGTCTCTCTCTCTCTCTGAATGCCTTTTCCTCCATCTGAATGTTATAGCTTGAATGGGCTTATTTTGGATCTGTGATTCTGTAGCTCTTAGTTAATCATTCCCCTCGTAATCTCTGGGTTCACAGTAGCATAAAGACACACAGGATACAGCTAAATAACAGCCTCTCATGAGTTGAAAATAAGAACCTGACATCAAATTAGAGCCATAGTCAGGGGCAAGAGGCAGGAGCATCATAATGCTTGTAACTGAAAAAGGTAAAAAGCAACAGGATTTTCAATTTCCCTCAAAGCAGTAACAACAACAACAGTGGAAGAACGCAGGAGTAAAACAGAGAGATAATGAAAAAACTAAAATGTTTTAAAGCGTTTGTGCCTGAAAAATGGCAGTGTCCATCTGTCTGTCTAGTTAGTCCCAAGAAAGATTTCTTTACAACCCCTGACCAAATTTTCATGGAATGATTTATATACTAATTAGTGCTGTCAGTTAAACGCATTATTAACAGTGTTATTAACGGCATTAACGCAAACCCATTTTAACTAGTAACCTACAAAAACTACAACACCACACCGGATCTAGCTAGACAGGAAACAAAACAAGAGACAAGACACACTTGTTTGGGCTTGCCAGCCAGCCAAAGAGTAGTACAGACCTGCAAATAGGGGTGGTACGGTTCACAAAATCCACGGTTCGGTTCGTATCACGGTTTTAGGGTCACGGTTTTCGGTTCTTTACGGTTCTTCTTATTTTTTCTTTTAATCTTTAACACTCCAGAAATATACTTCAGCATATGATATATAGCTAAAATTAGCATATTGAATGCATGTTGCACAATACATGCACACAGTGGCAGTTATATATATTGTTTTATTTCCGCTGTCATCATAAGTAACATGAAATCCAAAATGTTCCCACACACCAGACTATATACGACGCTGGCGCATCCTCCAACTCCAGGCAGCCTACCTTACCTCTCCCACTAACAATTTCTGCGACGTGACCTGCAGCACTCCACACTCCACCTGAGGAGCGGTCGGCTCAGCGCCTCTCAAAATCTGACGAAAATCTTTTAAACTGACCTTTGTCGGTCAAAAAAACAGACAGATTCAGCGACTCTATGGCCTATTTCTCGCTTGAAATGTTTTCAGAAACACTTTTCAATGAACTATTTTAGTAAAATATGAGATGGTATTCAGAAGGAGACGACATTAGAGTCTGTTTTGAAATTCGGGAGCAGCAAGAACCACGTGACGCATTTGTCCAATCAGTTGCCATGTGTTGCGTTCGTCACGCTCGTCCCCCTCGTCGTTTATATACTGTCTATGGTCGTTTCCAGTCAGTGTTTTAACATAGGTGTATAAAGTGGGCACTACGGCAGGAAGTGGTTAGTGCACATTAACAGTGTACTGACGAACCGCGCGACACACACACGCTCCGAACCGAGACATGCGAACTGAGCGGTTTGGATGTTTTTTCATGAACCGTACCACCCCTACCTGCAAACTAGTCGCTTTTCGGCGAAAATCGCCATTTTGAATGGGAAAATGTCATCCACGTGAATCACGTAGATCCGAAGAGGTTTTATTTGGGGGGGGGGGTCCGAGACCCGGTGCTAACACAGCACTGGTGCCTTAACGACTTATCTACCGGACCGAATAGCAACGCGGATTTCGGTGCCTTATTTAGGTGCCACTTAAATGCCTGCGCTTCTCTCTGATGCTCCGAAAACGGACGTTAGGAGGAACAGAAACATCACCGCACGGGACGCTAGTTAACACTACACTTAGCAGCAGCTAACATTAACCTACTGTTAGCTAGCAGCTGGAGTAAACCCGATAAAATGCTGACAGCTAAACGGTGTAAAGTGTGACTGTATTTCACCGTAGAGGATTCTAACACCAGACTGTAGCTGCCGTTGTCTGAAAAACAGACTCAGCCTCGTGGTGCATTCAAAGTTATTGTAAAATACCCTTTTCACATCCAGTGGTTGTTTTTGCACCACTATATTTATATATATTAGGGCTGTCAAACGATAAAAATTTTTTAATCGCGATTAATCTCTGAATTTCTATAGTTAATCGCGATTAATCACATTTTTTATCACATGATTAAAATTCTATTATTTTGCATTTCAGAACAGTTTTTAAGTTCATATTAACAATCGAAAGCAATTTTTACCAGTGTATCTTGATTGGGAATCAAATGAATGCATAGAAAGTTACTTTATGAATTTGATTTTAAGATTTGTAATTATTTATTTACTGTAAACAAAAGAAAAATGTGTGAATCTGTCATTATTGCACAATTCCTCCAAGTACCTAACTAAAAAACTAAAAATCCCTATCCTTACTAGAGTCAATCTAGTGTTTAGTAACTCACTCACTTCCTCACTGACGTCCAGTGATCAGCGGTTAATGAGACAGCGTTTGCAGCACCTTGCAGCAGTTCCAGTTTAGCTGCTTTCTCCGTGTCGTACAGGCTGTGTATCCGTGAAAACTACTGTCCCCCTCGACGGTAACGAGACAGGTCAGAACATGCCAACCATTGTACGTCTTTAAGATCCGAGTCCTCTACGATGCTGACAGGTCTGCAGTTAGTTGCCACCCATTTAGCCCGCTAGCTGGTAGCATCACGTTAACTGTACTACTATGCTTAGCTCCGTAGCTGGTAGCTCAAGCTTGACGTGCTTCGGTGATATTTTAATTGGGCTTTACACAACGTGAATATGGCTTTCGACTTGTCTACGAGCCATCTGGGAGTTTTGGAAAATAAAAAGCTCCATTCAGAGTTATTGCTGCTGTCTTTCTCCATCATGCCTGCAGCCTGCAGCAGCAGGATGTGTTAGGAGGAAGTGGCAGCTTGATGATAAGTAACGGTGCTGCAAAGGGTCAAAATAGTAGCCTGTTAGGCACGACGCCGAGTGAAGTGTAAAATAAATTAATAAATGCCGGCATGCGATTACTGCGATTAAAAAAAATTAATCGCATCGCGTCGGCCCTTAATCGCATCGCGATTAACGCGTTAATGCTGACAGCCCTAATATATATAGAAATCTTTCGGTTCAGGCACCGTTTTAAAAGTATCGTTGTATCATGTTGATAAGATCATTAAAATGAGAAAATATAATGGGACAAAAAGAAATCAAGGGACATTTAGAATAGAGAAAAATGTGCGATTAATGTTAACTATAACATTAATGTGATTAATCGCGATTAAATATTTTAATCATTTGACAGCACTAATACTAATGCTTGTCTATATAGCAACCATCAGAGTCCTTCTGGCCCAAAACAATGTTTCCCCATACACTTACAGTACATGGCGAAAGAGACGCCTGCAAATCAGGGGATAACTTTTTAATTTTCTTTTTAACTTTTATCAGAATTTGATCCATTTGGCCTGATAGCATTTGGAAAGTCTAGACGTGCCGCACGATTAAAGGAACACTTACATACGTATATTTTACCACCTGCTTTTAAAACTAATTGCCACTCTTATTCTTTATATTCTTCTTCTTCTCTATATTATTCTTATCCCTTCTGCAATTCGACTTTTAATGTTTGAATGTATTTTAGATGTTTGAAACTGATGCCCAGATTTATGACTCATAAGCGGAGTTTGACATTCGAGCCTGGGGGGGAAAAAAAATAAAAATAAAAATCATTGTAGCAGCTGGCCTAGCAATTGGGGAACACAGCACGAGCACATATGGACAAAACAAACATGCTAAATAAACATATGTTTATTTTTAACCCAAAGAAGAAGAAAAACAAAAACAATACAATCATATTCTATTTGTGAACAGGTAGAAGCCACTTGACTTGTCGCGTCTTCGGACACAATTAGGATCAAGGCAATGAAATGTGGACGACTTTTGCACTGTTAAAATATTATCTTCAACCAAAACGAAAAGATTTGTAAAGTTTTTCTTTCCTTTTTCAAAACCCATTTTGTGGCAATGAGAGCGATTAAAAGAAACAAGTTATATTTTGCATTTTGTTGTCATGAAACATTTAAAACATTTTGTGAGACACGGGGAAAAAATAAAAAAAGAGGCCATGTGAGAGGCTACAGTATGCATAGATACAGAATTGCCTTTCTCTTGGTTTATAAGTCTGACAAGACGGAACATTTTCAACTGACAGTCACACACTCACACAATACTCCCCACTTTTGATTTTTATATCAGCGTGACCCCCCCCCCGTCCCCCGTCCCTCAAAAGACAGCATATTGAAAGCAGTGTGTTGAGCTTCTCCAGCTTAAAGCAGTTATTTGGCAGATAAAATAAAACTTACAGATCTAGACATTGTCCAGATTAGCGCAACAGTAATTTTTGTTTTTTGCGTCCTGCATATGTGTCGACAACGGTCTCAGGTGAGAGCTTGGCCGTAATGTCGCTTTCGATGCGAAGGATGGCAAGAGAAGAAAACCTGGCTGCTCCTATCGTCAACCGCAGCCAGTTCCTTATCCTTCTCATTGCAGAGAAGCTTCTCTCAGAGGTAGATGAGCCAATCAGCAGAGTGAGTGCTAACTGTAAAAGTTTACAGAGATTTGGGTAGGTTGCTTTTCTCATTTTCTTTGACAAGCTTCATCTCGGCTGCAACAAGAAGGGGGTTAACTTTTAGTGCCAGAGTGTATTTTTGTGATAGTGGATCAATTCCATTTTTGTCGAAAACTGCGGCACACGCGAGTGCAAGCTCCATGGACTCTCCAGAGAACCTCCTTTCCAGCTCATTGATGAGATTGTCCAGCACGGGGAAATATAGTTTCTGCGGATAGCCAGGACTCTCTGCTGTTTCTTCATGGGTTGTTTCCCTTTGCCCTAAAGTAGTAGTAATCAAGAACCCATCAAGGGAGGTGGGCGGATTTGAAACACGATTAATTTTGGGTGCGGCGGGGCCTGCGGAGACGTGAATCTGACGGTCAGTGTTGTTGTCCAGGCAGAACTGTTTGACTGACTTCCACACATCGCTCAAGGAGTCTGCCTGCCTTTTAGACACAAAGTCTGCTTTCAGGCTGTCAGTAAGGGCTGCAGCTTCGGACAGTGTGCAGTTGGGTGACTGTAGGGCCTTGTGCATAACGTGGATCACACGCAGTAGCTCCTCAAACACAACAAGGCTTGTAATGAATGACATTCTCAACATGAAGTCATGGATACCACTGGCTTGCACTGACCACTTCTCTCCCTCTTCACTAATTTCTCTCAAACACTCCGTAATCGCAGAGTGGTGACTTTTCACTGATTTCACACATTTCCACTTGCATGCCCATCTCGTGTCACTGGGCTGAACTACTTCAGTTACTTTCACGTTCAAGGATTTTTGGAGTTCAATAAATCTCTGGTGGTTTGATGGTTCCGAAAACAGTGACTACACATTGTCAATAATGCTCAGGAATGATTTCACACATCGGTTCACAGAACAGCACTCTACAAGCACTACATTTAATTTGTGCGCCAAGCAGTGTATGTAGGCTGCGTAGGGGTGAGTCTCTTTGATGCGCTGCTGCACACCAGACACATGACCTGACATCACAGATGCACCATTGTAACTCTGTGCCACAATTGCGATGTTTTTAGGACCACACATATCAAGCCCTTTGTAGATGGCCTCCACAATCCCAGCCGCGTTGCGAGATACAGAGCAGTCCATAAAACACAAAAAACGCTCCTTGATTTCCAATTCCTCGGCATATCGTATGCACACTGACAGCTGCTCAGTTTTGGAGGACCTAGCCTCGTCCGCAATTATAGAGAAAAATCCAGTTTCCTATACCTTTTCAGTAATGTTGTTGTAAAGCATGTGTGCACAGATGTCAATTATTTCATTTTGAAAATCTACGCCTGTGGCATTAAAACAATTGGATTGCATGTTTTCAAAAGCAGCATCATATTTCGATAAAAAACTGCAAACCTCGAGGAAATTGCCACACGATTCTGACTCTTCTCCCTCCTTGTGTCCACAAAAGGGCAATCCAAGTTCAGACAGTAGCCTCACAACATCAACTACTTTGGATAGATAACCTCTGTTCTTATCTACTGTAGTTGTATGGCTTTCAGACAGTTTATGTGCAATAGATCCATTTGAGGATGAGCTGGCTTGGAAGTTATTCCTCTTAATCATACAGTTCAGCTGGGCCTGGCTTTTTCCATGTTTCTCTAGTTTACTGCATCCTTTCTAACGGAATACTCAAGCCAAGGGTAATTCTTGTAGAAGTAGTGGAAAACTATCGTTTTGTACTTCCAAAACATTTTGAGGGGAATTGGGGCAGAGCAGGTTGCTTAGGACAGCCGTGTTTTTCTCCAAGATCATCTGGGTTGGTGTTACCTAGTGCGGCTAGTGCATCTGTGGGGTCAACGTCAGGACTTCTAGCGGTTGCTGCTGATCCAGAGCTGCTCGGTGTTCACTCCAAGTTCACAGCGGTGTCTGTTTGCCTATCGTCATCATCGGTTACTGTTTGTGTTGTATCCTTGTTAGATCCCGATGGCTGACTATTTGTGTCGTTTTGGAGCTCGACGTTTTAAAAATCTCCTTATGTCCATATTTTCGTGTAACGAGTCCGAACAGATAACTACAACGGTATTACATGCTAGCTGAGAATCGCTGGACTTACGTTAGCCTGTCACTTGTCACATGACCCAGAGCCCTGAAAAAATATTTTTTTACTAAAGTAGTATATGAAATCAGATGTATTACCTACCACCATTTAGTTGTTTTGTGTTATTTAAAATATTTATAATATATCATTTTTTTAAACAATGCAATTACCCATTTCAGCCACCAAGGGGGGCAATGCTCCCCCTACCCCCCGCAAACTCCGCGCATGCTATGACTCTATCTTTGCTGAATATTCATGATGCTAAACAATCTTGTGACAGCCAAACTGTTCCTCAGGAAAATTGTTCTCAACATGGTATTTTCATGCAACTTCTCCTTGACCAACTGGTCCATAACAGGATGATGATAGCATATTTGCTAGACATATATATTTGCTATATGTGTGTTCATGGTCCCCAGATAAATAATAGAAAGGATTTTGGTGACCTCAACTGATCCGTGACATTTTATCGTCAAACCTAACCCTAACCCAAAACATTTATTCATTTTAGTTGTATAATATGGCGAGAGACTAAATCGTTGAACGATCTCCTTGGTGTGTCAGCACCTTAACAGAAGAAAAACATATTTGTCGATCATCAGTCAAACATTATCCATCACCAGCTATCAAACAGCAACAATTAAACAAATAAAACACCATGAAAAAATATGAGTGCACCTGTTCATGTGCATGCATCTGTGCACGAACAAGCCACTGGATTTAGGGGTCAGGAGGTTTTGTGTTGATGTCCTTCCAACTACAAGGGAGGAGAAAAATCTGACTATTTCACAAGAGTGAAACCATGTTTTTAAAAGGCTCCGGCCCTCCACCTGAGTCAGGGAGTTGGAGCGGCTCTGCAAGGTTTTTTACATGATCTGACAGTCTGTTTCGCAGCATGGTGCATTAAGTTGTGTTAAATATTTAGCTGCACTGCCTTGAAAACAGGCAAACTGGATGTTTAGAGTCCTCGCTGGATTTCCTATCTCTTCTGGCTTCCTAGTTCTCCTACTAATAGACAAGCCGAGCTCTGTCACAGCATCTGCTACGTTCACTGGGGTTAATTAACTCCACAGAAGCATACATGATGAAAAGTAATAAATGGTCCCAATTAAACATTTACAAGAATGTAAAGAGGCGTACTAACTCTCTTCTATTTTTTCTGTTGTAAATAAAAGTGGTCAAAAGAAAGAACGCTCAATATGTAATTATCCTCCCAGACCAGATTCAAAACCAGATTGTCACAATTAAATTAAATTAACTGAGCCACTAGGGTGGCCATGTTTGCCAAAGTCCAATGTAAAAATACCCTACTGCCTTATCAGCATGAATCACAAGCTGCTGCTGTTACGAAGAAGAAGGAGCTCCAAATCCCAAAGAACCCAAAATATGATCAACTAATAAATGATGATGTGTTATAGATTGAGCTACCCAGCAGTATAAAGTTATTAAAATGAGCTCCACCATTACCAGCTGCAAGTTACCATTACCTGTGTAAAGTGATGAACACATGAATGCATCAATAATTATAATCCAATAATATGAATTATTTTTGAAAAGGGCTATTCTGCATGATGCGTACTTCACATTTGGTACTTTAAGTATACAGTATGTTGATGCTGATACTTGAGTATAATTTTATATGCTGGAATTTATACTTGTAACAAGGTATTTGTATACTGTAGTATTGCTACTTTTACTTAAGTAAAATGTCTGTGTACTTCATCCCAGAACGTCCCCTGGTACAAATTAATAAACAAGATTACATAAAACTAAATCTGGAACCGGAGTCAGCTCGACATGTTTCATGCATGTATGTCTCTCACACACACACACACACACACACACACACACACAAACGGACACACACACACACACACACACACACACACACACAAACGGACACACACACACAAACGGACACACACACACACACACGGGGGCTTGAGCACTGGCTGTTTTTCTTCCGTTAGAGAAATTGCCCTTTTTCGGTGGAGCTGTTTTATTTTTTATTTAAATAAATAAATATATATTCCTGTTAGCACACACTTCCCTGTCAAACACATGTATTTATTGAATTAATAACCTAAATATCAGGTCGGGAGATTAGACTTTGTTGCGTTCCGATTAAAATAAAGAGGATCAGAGTTGTGCTACTATATTTAACGTTTTGTTAAATGATTGATTTAAAATGTTTTAAATAAATAATTATGAG
This sequence comes from Sander vitreus, assembly GCF_031162955.1. NCBI lineage: Eukaryota > Metazoa > Chordata > Actinopteri > Perciformes > Percidae > Sander > Sander vitreus. The sequence continues at coordinate 1,716,739 of NC_135874.1, read as the reverse complement.
TGCCCTTTTTTCACATGAGCCCCTGCCCCTCAAAATGTCTGTGCACGTCCCTACACATTGACATAATGCATTCCCTAGCCCCTTACCCTAACCATCACAACTAAATGCCTAACCTTAACCCTTACCCTCACCCTAACCATAACCTAATCCTAACCCTAATCCTAAAACCAAGTCTTAACCCTCAAACAGCTCTTTAAACTTGTGGGGTCCAGCATTTTGGCCCCACAAGGCTGTTGGGACCCCACAAGTATACTGGACCCCACGAATATAGTTAAACAAGAACACACACACACACACAGCTATCAATCTGTCATATACAACAAGGGTGTGTGTGTGTGTGTGTGTGTGTGTGTGTGTGTGTGTGACTAGAAAGAAAAAAAAGCTTTTATCCCATTTGTGTTATTGTGAAACAATAAAAAATGTCGGATCTCATTAACAAAAATGTTCCTTAGTAATACATATGAGCGTTAAGTCCTTGGTGCATCCCTATAGACGTTGCATTTCATATCGCAGGCTGCTAATGTGGATTAAACTCTTGTTTATCTATCGAGAATCACAAAATGCCAAAGTTTAGCCCGCACCAATATGGGATTAAGAGGCTTATATTACTATACAGTATACACATGCATTACTTGATGGGGATTAAAGTGCATGGAGGACAGAGGAGAGGAGAGGTAGAGAGGTGGAGGCTGAGAGAGACCACAGAGGAAGAAAAGGGAGAGAAAAGAGAGAAAGACGAGAAGGAAACAAGGAGAAAAAAGGAGAGGAAAGAAAAGAAGGGAAACCTCAGAGGAGACGAAAAAACATGAGAAGAGGAGAAGAACAGAAAAGAAGAAATAAAGGAGAGAAGAGACGAAAAGGAGAAGAGGAAATGAGGAGAGGAGGAAAGAAGAGGAAAAGCAAGGAGGAAACGAGGAGAGGAAAGGATGAAAGGGAAGAAAAAAACCTCAGAGGAGCCAATAAACCGAGAGAAGAAGGAGCAGAGGAGAAGACAAGAAAAGGAGGAGGAATAAAGGACTTTGACTTTTGATGTTCTTTAATCAAACATCTCAATAAATAATAAAGGAGAGAAGAAATAAGACAAAGGAGGAAAGACGAGGAGATGAAAGGCAAGGAGGAAACAGGGAGATGAGGAAACCACAGAGAAGAGGGGAGGAGAAAGAAGAAAGGAGAGAGGAGACGAGAAGAGGACGAACAAAGAAAAAGAGGAAAGGAACAGCGAAGGTACAGAGAGCGGAGAAGGAGAAAGAAGGAGAGAAGAGGAGAAAACAAGGGGAGAGGGAAGAAAATAAGAGAGGAGGGAACAAGGATAGGGGGAATCGGAGAGGAAGAAAAGGAAGGAGGGGAGGAAATGAAAAGTGGAGTAGTGAAGGAATAGGAGAGCAACGATGGAGGGATGGAGAAATAAATACTGTAGTATGAGACGTGGAGACAAAGAAATGGAGAAAACTAAAGAAAAGAAGTGGTAACAGATGAGATAAAGGATGCAGAGGAAGAAAGGAGCATGATCTCTGCCATGGTAGAAACACAGAAAGAGGAGTGGAGGAGGAGTGGAGGAGGAGGAGGAGTGGAGGAGGAGTGGATGATTCCCCTTCTTGTTTCCGTGGAGGAATCTCAGAAACAGAGGGAGGGGAACTCCAAAATAAAAGTGTGAAGAGCATCATGAAGAGGACATGACTCAGCTAAATATAATACAACCAGTCAATCTTGTCTAAGCAAGATAATAATAGCAGAAACAACATACAGATCCAGAGAAGCATATTTAATAAAAGAGAAGATCAAATTATTGATGACAGGGTTTCCCCCCAGGGTATTGCAAGGCCTAAATTGCCCCCCCCCCCCCCCACCAGGCCTAATCCACTGGGAATTATTTCTTTGAATCTATTTTCAAGATGTTTTTTTTAAACTAGAGTGAGCCTACAGCGGGGTGGCCCAGTTGGAAACTTAGACGTAGTCATATTTTAAATCTCCAGTTAGCTTTTAGCACTGACTTAATGTTGGGCCCTATGGAATCTGTCTTATAGCTTTTATAGCTTTTTAATTCTCAATTTGGTGATTCCTTCGATGATTCTGTTATCACAGGGCTCTACATTAATGTTGCTATGAGTCTGGGACTGGCCCCAGCAGGGCCCTCGGCGGGAAAAATAAGCCACCGGGCTAAAGAAGTTTCCTGGGGGGAAACCCTGGATGATTTCTACAGGAAAATTCATTAATTGTGATTGTATAAAAGGCAACAATTAGGTGAGGCAAAAGCAGAGACGGCAAAAGTACTCACTTCCCGTACTCAAGTAGAAGTACAGATACTTGTGTTAAAAAATACTCTGGTAAAAGTAGAAGTACTGATTTAACTTATTTACTCAAGAAAAAGTAACAAAGTACAGGCTTGGAAATGTTTTTAAAGTATAAAAGTAAAAGTAGCCTTGTGAATGATAACCATTTTTTATGCAAAGCTACCTGGACCACACAAATGTTACCAGACTGCAAGCTGAGAAACTTCAGTGGACATGGAGAAAAGGCTCTTTATATGCCATTGACACATCACATATATGATTATTGTGACATGAGATGGAGGCAGATCCAATGAGGGGGGTCTGTCATATAAATATATTAGGTCCATTGAATGAATGTGAATTGTGTGATGTTTAAAGGTGCAGTAGGTAAGCCTTCTAAAACTACCTTTCTGTCATATTTGCTGAAACTGACCCTATGTTCCAGTAGAACTACATGAAGCAGGTCATTTAAACAAAAGTCCAGCTCCTCTGGCTCCACCTACAGCCTGGAGTGAGATTTATAAAAATCCACAGCTCCCTGTTCAGATGCACCAATCAGGACCAGGGGGGTCTAACTGCGTGCCAATCACTGTTCATGCACACGCATTCATTCTCCCTTGTGGGGGGAGGGGCTTAGGAGACCATTTTGGGCTTTAATGGAAAGGGGGGAGGGACTGAGAAGTTGTCGATGTTCAAATTCTTTGGCTAAGTCCTGGATCTTCCCAATCCTACCTACGGCACCTTTAATGTTTACAGACCTAATAGTGTTTGAGAACTTCCTGTGTCTCAATCAGTGACGGCTCAAGAAGATGCGTCAGCCATGAGTTTGCTTTGTTTAGGCTTTAGCCTAGCTACACGCTTGTCTCATTAGCCCGTTTGCTTAAAAAACAAAGTCTGGAGGACTAAAGAACGGTCTAAAAGTTTTTGGATTATAGTGACACAATCGAGACAGCTGATAAGGTAGGCCAATCTGTTGAACTTTTTGGGGTATGATCGATTGTGAGCTCTATGTGCGAGGGAGATAAGAAGTGTAGGCTAGGTTCTTTCCGTGCATTAATGAATACAATTTCTTACTATCGCAAACTCTTGTCAGGTCAAGAGGTCATTCATTTGGGTGCCACCTATGGCTTGAACAGATAGGCTGCTATACCACCCGATGTAGCCTATTATTGTTACAGTTTTTAATCAATGCAAGTAACGTTATGTGTAAAGCGATGCACTATAACAGGGTTCCCGTGGGGTCTTAAGTCTTAAAAAAGTCTTAAATTCAATATTCTAAAAAATAAGGCCTTAAAATTCTTGAATAACGTTCATAAAGTTGTACATTTCATTTACAAAGGTCTTAAATTATGTCTTGTCCTTTCATAGGATGAAATAAATACTGTAACGTCCTAAATAAATGCTTTATGTGTGTGTGTGTGTGTGTGTGTGTGTGTGTGTGTGTGTGTGTGTGTGTGACTTTACAATGTACTCCGTGTGACTGGGATGTAATAGGACAGTACAGGTACTATTTACGTCAGTGTTTTTCGTGGTAGCGGGGTGCGCGACACATGGATGTAGCTAGGCTATAACAATAATAACGGCGCAACATCATGGTGTTTTATCTTAAATCCGTGGACATGGTGAGAAAGCTCTGACACTAAACATCCAAGCTCGGGCGCAAATCAATCAGTTGTCAGGAAAGAAAACAACACGTCTTGCACCGTGCTACTAACAAGCTAACGTTAGCTCGTCGGTTAGAATGGACAAGTGTCTGAAGGTCTGGCCAGAGATGTGGACCAGCTGGCAGACGAGGCTGAGATCAATGTGGCTGAGGTTTGCTGTTTGCATCTTGTTGTACATTAAAAACCAATAAGGCGCGATCGCAAAAGGATTAGTGCTATCTGTATAGGATTTTTTTTTCACTTTAATCCCTGAGCAAGATATGAATTCACAGATCCAGTTTCTCTTTTTTAATCTTCCTCTTAACATTTAAAGGAATCTACTATGTGTGTGTGTGTGTGTGTGTGTGTGTGTGTGTGTGTGTGTGCTCAAAAATGGCTTCTGGAAAGAAAATAAAGGATAAAATATGAATGACTAAACAGACATTAATTAACTAGTTCCCCATACTTTTAGAGTTACAATTAACAACCACTAGATGGCAGCATAAGAAATGAACTGTCAGTTAGTAAATCTTTGAACATGGAGTGCTGATAATAATAAATGACGCGAAAAATAATAACGGTAACTCCACTGAAATTATTTGAAACTAAAGTAACGAGCCAATTTTGTAAAATGTAAGGAGTAGAAAGTACCGATATTTGTGTTAAAAATGTCAGGAGTAAAAAGTTGGCACAAAAATAAATACTAAAGTAAAAATATCGGAAAAATCTACTTGAGTACAGTAAAAAAGTATTTGTACGTCGTTACTTCCCATCTCTGGGTAAAAGTAAAAGTTAAGCACGCTTTAATTTGACTGCAGTATTTTGTCCGTTGTGGGCTCCTGTACTGGTGACTCAAATTGTTCCTCCTCACAGCTGATTGGTCAGGAAGGGGTTCCTCTGATTTTGTTTTGCCCTCTCATCCTGTTTTAAAGAATTGTATCGCGATACTAAGGCGTTTTTTATATTTAGGTCTACCCTCATTAATATGAATGGGGTGGACAAAATAATAGAAACACCTGTCAGAATAACAGCAGCACCTACTTACATTGTCAGAAAAGGATAACTGATATTTCTAAGTGAGAATGTTCAAATCAGTTTAGAGACACACATGGTATGTCTTTCTGTATGTTTAATTCATGTCTTACTTTAGAGTGTGTAGTACGTTTACAAAGGGAAGAGATGACTACAAAAACATTTGAAAATGGGTTCAAATTTAGCCAGGGTTCTGATGTTTTAAAGTGTAAGTCAGTGTATCTAATTCCCAAAATGAGTGATTTGTACCTTGAAAGTACCCAATTGTTCCCTAGAATCAATAATAACGGATGAACAAGAGCAGGTTAATATCTGCTAATTCAGTGCTGACTCAAGTTCACATGTAGTCTCTGTCCAGTATTTTAGAGGACTAATCCAAACCAAACTAAGCACACATGAGTGAAAGTAAAAAACATGAGCCAAAAGTATAATACTACAAGAGGGAGGATTGTCACTGACATGCAAGAAGAAATCTCAAAAACATCATCTTAGTGCTCTCCTCGAAACAACTCCACAGTGGCTGACTCAGCAGGTTGTCCACTGATCACAAGGTTGCTGGTTCCATCCTCAGTCATTCTTTGTGTCCACGTCACAAAGTGCCCTTGAGCAGGACACTCAGGCTACACCACCACCATGGGGGAATCAAAGGCTAACTGTGAAGCACTTTGGATAAATGCACTTTATTACTTAAAAGAGGTTCTCAATCCTTTTTCAGCCAAGGACCCCTTACAGCGGTGTTTCTCTAGTGGGGGCTAGTGTACCCCTAGGAGGACTTTGGCGTAATGAAGGGGGTACCTGAGATTTTTTCAAATGTTAATTTAAAAGTATCAGTGTTGCCTTACTCCTAAAAGAAGTATACACTATAGTAATGAATTAATGAAGTGATTCATAATATTTGAAATGTAGCTTTTAAGTGTTGTTCAGTTACAATAGAGTTGCTTAGTGAATCAGACACGGATGGTGCAGTGCTGTGTTGTGTCTCTTTATTTAGCTAGGATTTATTTTCTACCAAAAATACTTTGTGCTGGTCAGGGGCACTTGGACGAAAAAAATATATCAAATGGGGGTACATTATATAAATATAGTTTGAGAACCACTGCCTTACAGGATGGATGGATGGATGGATGACAGTGTAGGGGGTAATCAGCTGAATTATCAGCGCTGTGGGCTAATTAATGATGACAATGCTCTTAGCATGTCATGGCTTTTTTTATAAAGAGCTCAGAGCTGGATGTGCGCTGAGGCGTTGAGATGCCTCCAGTAGGCTAATTACACCTGGACCAAAGAAATTTGTTGTTCACTGCGAGCAGTCAGGGTTTTCTACTCGACAGGTGATCCTAATTCATACCTCCACACACACTCCTAATTACAGTCCACACTGTCTCTGCTCTCCTGTGTGCAACAGCAACATGAAAAACACTCTCGGCTCCTACATGCTGCTGGGCTTGGATCCTATTTGAACAGTTTTTCTTTCTGGTCTCAGTGCTGCACCACGTTTGACATTCCTGAAAGGCCAATCAACTTTCAGCTTTAATTTGATCAGGTGAACAGTGTAGAACTTGTAGCTCGACGTTTTGGGAAATTTGCTTATTCTTTTCTTTCTGACGGAGAGTTAAATGAAGCGGCCAACACCACCCCAGTAAAAAAAGTTGGTTTAGTAGTTTAGCATATGTTGTAGCAAACCAGGGGAAACAGGCCAGCCAATCCAGCACGGGGGGGGGGTCCATAGGCTCAGATTGGGAGAGGTGATAGAGGGAGTCCATCTGCCTATACAAGTGCTGCAGCCACTTGGCACATGTTACTGGTCACACCTGCAGCCCATCAGGTGATCAGGGGAAGGCATTAAGAGAGCCAGCCCAAGGCCACATGGGAGAGAGTGAGGAACAAAGGACCAGAGAGGCAACACTGCAGGAGATTGTTCAGTAAGGAAATTGGCTTTAAACCCTCCCAGGACAACACCGCCTGAAGACTGACCCCGGACGGGAAGAATCCTAAGTTAAAGTTTGTTCCACTACCTTTTTCCTGACTTGAGTTATTAAAGAACACTATGTTAAAGCCAACTGTCTCTGAGTTACCTACAGTGGAGCAAGAAAGTACTGTATGTAGTCAGCCACCAATTGTGCAAGTTCTCCCACTTAAAGATGAGAGAGACCTGTAATTTTCATCATAGGTACACTTCAACTATGAGAGACAAAATGGAAAAAAAATCACAGAAAATCCCATTGAAGGATTTTGCAAATTATGGTGGAAAATAAGTATTTGGTCAATAACAAAAGTTCATCTCAATACTTTGTTATATACCCTTTGTTGGCAATAACAGAGGTCAAATGTTTTTTGTAAGTCTTCACAAGGTTTTCACACACTGTTGCTGGTATTTTGGCCCATTCCTCCATGCAGATCTCCTCTAGAGCAGTGATGTTTTGGGGCTGTCACTGGGCAACACGGACTTTCAACTCCCTCCAAAGATTTTCTATGGGGTTGAGATCTGGAGACTGTCTAGGCCACTCCAGGACCTTGAAATGCTTCTTACGAAGCCACTCCGTCATTGCCCGGGCGGTGTGTTTGGGATCATTGTCATGCTGAAAGACCCAGCCACGTTTCATCTTCAATGCCCTTGCTGATGGAAGGAGGTTTTCACTCAAAACCTCACGATACATGGCCCCATTCATTCTTTCCTTTACACGGATCAGTCGTCCTGGTCCCTTTGCAGAAAAACAGCCCCAAAGCATGATGTTTCCACCCCCATGCTTCACAGTAGGTATGGTGTTCTTTGGATGCAACTCAGCATTCTTTCCCCTCCAAACACGACAAGCTGAGTTTTTACCAAAAAGTTCTATTTTGGTTTCATCTGACCATATGACATTCTCCCACTCCTCTTCTGGATCATCCAAATGCTCTCTAGCAAACTCCCGACGGGCCTGGACATGTACTGGCTTAAGCAGGGGGACACGTCTGGCACTGCAGGATTAGTGTGTTACTGATGGTAGCCTTTGTTACTTTGGTCCCAGCTCTCTGCAGGTCATTTACTAGATCCCCCCGTGTGGTTCTGGGATTTTTGCTCACCGTTCTTGTGATCATTTTGACCCCACGGGGTGAGAGCTTGCGTGGAGCCCCTGATCGAGGGAGATTAGTGGTCTTGTATGTCTTCCATTTTCTTATAATTGCTCCCACAGTTGACTTCTTCACACCAAGCTGCTTACCTATTGCAGATTCAGTCTTTCCAGCCTGGGACAGGTCTACAGTTTTGTTTCTGGTGTCCTTTGACAGCTCTTTGGTCTTGGCCATAGTGGAGTTTGGAGTGTGACTGTTTGAGGTTGTGGACAGGTGTCTTTTATACTGATTACAAGTTGAAACAGGTGCCATTAATACAGGTAACGAGTGGAGGACAGAGGAGCGTCTTAAAGAAGAAGTTACAGGTCTGAGAGCCAGAAATCTTGCTTGTTTGTAGGTGACCAAATACTTATTTTCCTGAGGAATTTGCAAATAAATTCATTAAAAATGTGATTTTTCTGGATTTTTTTTTTTTCTCATTTTGTCTCTCATAGTTTAAGTGTACCTATGATGAAAATTACAGGCCTCTCATCTTTTTAAGTGGAAGAACTTGCACAATTGGTGGCTGACTATACTTTTTTTGCCCCACCGTATTTTCATTGTGAATCAGGCTTTCAAGTCCCCTGGGTTGCTACAATGTACAGTATAGTGTATTCTACGAAAGATGATTAGGGCCAAATGTGGAACATTTATTTGAGTTATGAGTTTAAAGCTGTATTCCCTAAGATTTGAGTTTGGTTGTTTCTAGCAGCAGCTTTGGCTGTAAGATGTTATTTCAAGCTGGCCTCTGGGACCTCAACTCCCAGGGTTCCGTTTTAAAAAAAACGAACAGTGTTGACTATATGACGTCGGTAGATAGCAGCTCTCACCGTCGCAATGCCTTGACATGCCCCAGTCTTCACAGATAGCGCTTAGCTCATCTCAGACTAAACTGCTAACACTTCAGGTGTGGAGATGATAGAGCCGGGGAGGCAGCGGCTAGCTAACGTGGCTAACACTGTTGTCCGTGTTCACATGGTTAGCGATGTAGCGTTAGCAGTCAAAGAGTGGAGCCAGTGCACCCCCAGCCTGGGTAATGTTTGTGTCTAACTAGTCTATAGTCACAACGTTCCACTTCTGGGATTGCTCCAGAAATTCCGTCTGTGTGTCCTTATTTTCGGCCGGATGGCCGTTACCTTCCTCTTTTGTGTTGGCGTTCTAACCTCTGGTGGATTCATGAGGACTATGGTTAACAGCTCCTCAGATCTCTGCAGGGTAAATCCAGACAGCTAGCTAGACTATCTGTCCAATCTGAGTTTTGCAGAGGCAATCATAGCGCGTGAATGCTATTGAAGGGCGGGTCTTGCCTAGAACTGCAGTGGGTTCCGTAATAACTGCCAGCCCAGGCCCAGACACACCCGACCAATAAGAGGACTGAATGTTCTTGTGTGGTTTGCAATGACTCTTGGATTTTTCCAGACGTGAAACCAAACCAGACCCAGGGGGAAATCGCTCCAAGTTTACAAAGTTTTACAAACTCATCAACTGATTGGGACCGGAGCAAACTATCTATAGGTGTCAAAATGCCCTAACTGTGTGCTGCATTTGAATTTAGGGCAGGAAAGTCTCAACATACACTTAGATTGTATTACTTGACAAAGCAGCAAATACAAGCGCTTTCATCAGTGGGTCATGTTGTTAATCCCCATTGTTTTAACTCACTCTTTGATAGATAGGATCTTAACAATCAACTAGATGGAAATTGTATGGAGTACAACTTTAAAGTCAAAATTTCTGAGTTTAGAGTCACTGCAGTCTGCATCATAACAATCACCTTTCAACTTATTTTTGCAAAGCTCTAATGTCAAACATTTGATAGGTACTTAGTTTTGTACAATTTGTTTTTTTTTGGTTTTTTGTTTTTTCTTAAGAAAAGGTACAAACCTCTGAACTGCAGGCCTTTGCTTCCCTCTGGTGGCATATTGAGGTACTGCTCAGACAAACAGGAGGGGGCTGTGTTTAAAACGTAATCAGCTTTAATAGACATTAATAACCTTCAGGAGTTGAGTGTCTCTGCTTAGTTTTAACACTTAATGTCCACATGCGTCTTTTCCTAGCGAGCAACTGATAAACCATGACAAACAGTTGCTTTGAAAACTATTTTTTGGGGATTTTAGGCCTATGAACCAAAATCTAAACTCTTAACTATAATGTCATCAAACATATGTTGAGTTCTTAACTGATTTTAGCTTGAAATGCAGAATGTGAACACGAAACCAGGACCACAACACAGTCTAAACACTGAAGAAAAGTCTCTCAGCTGCTCACATGAAACTCACGTCTGTGCTCAGGGGCCCATTGTCTCTTAATCCGTCCAGGGTTTAGAGTGTGAAACACTCACCTCTCAATCACAAGGCCGACACGTGCAGCCAGTTTCACCTTGCATTCTGGAAATATTTGACTATTTGTTTAGATGACTACATCGCAAAATCATGCAAGCAGGAGAGGAAGGAGGGACAAAGTCTGGAAACACAGGTGTAGATAATTAAATGAACGATGGCTGAATTCCAATTAGCTGCTTCAGTTTCACGGTCCTGGTATTGTGCACGCTAGCTCAGTCACGGCTTACTGGGACACATGATTCTGCTACTACAGTCTGTGAAACTGCAGTTGCAGAAGTTTTAGAAGTAGGCCCTTTTAAGTGAGTTGAGGAGGGATCATCGAGGAGGGATCATCGAGCATGGAGGAGGGAGCATCGAGGAGCTATAGGTGAGGATACAGAGAGCACCCTTCCAGGAAGCCGTGCATCTGAAGGAGTTGTTAACTCCGCCCAAACAGCTGACGTATTCATGTGACGCTCCAGAGGAAAGGACTTCTCATCCCTCTAAAACACATTTGCTCATTGCCTCTCTCCTCCGATGATTTCCTTGGTGGGAGGGACTAAGACGCGAGGAAGGGAGGAAAGTGGAGGAGTCGAGGAGGCAATTTAAGCGACATGAGAAGCAGCTCTGGTGAAGTACATTGAATAGTAGAACATACCTGTATGTTGTATTGCTAATGCAATACGGCCCCCTTGTGGACACACTGGTGCAGACACTTTCAGTACCGTCAGAAACAACCGTCTATGGCCAGAACACATTCAACTGAATCTCAATGCTAAATACACAGTCCCATTCATCGTCACCGGCTACAGCTACCTCATTTAAGGTTCTTTATTTTCTCTTATCGATAACAAACCTCATGTGCAGACTTAAACCAACAGTGAATGTATCCACTAACAAGTACTGGGTGTGTATCACAGCCTGGTCCATCATAAAAACACAACAACTACATGACATACTGGCTGACATGTTCCTTCATCACCATAACACACACACACACACACACAATTCTGACTCAATTCCACATACACCATCCTGCTGCCACAAATACTACAGCACCAGCTGTGGATCATTCTGCCGCTGCAAATAGTCCCCCAACTAATGCACTACTTCCTGCTGCTTGTGTGATTAAAAACTACAGTGAGCAGCTGTATATAACTATATATTTGTGTTTTAAAGATGTATGTCTTCAGTAGGAACCAACGGGCTTAGAGCTGAGAGACGGACTACACGTTGTTGGTTTTTGGTTGGATTTGTTGACAAGAAGACAAATATTTACAGATTTATTTTGTAAAGGCAAAGGGCTGCCTGTTTATACACATCCCCAAGACCCTCATCTGGCGCCACAACACCTTAACCACCTTAAACAAACGTCTTCATTTCCTGAGGAAGCTGAAGGAGGCAGGGCTGGATATCAGCATCCTCAGCTCCTTCTATAGGTGCGTGGTGGAGAGCACCCTGTCCTCCTGCATCGCTGTGTGGTATGGCAGTTGCACAGTGGCAGAGGAGATGCTGCAGAGGGTGGTAAGGGCTGCCACAACGGACGCGACCTACCAGCCCTCTCAGACATTTACACAAGCCGATGCAGGGGCAGAGCAACCTCCATCATGAGAGACTCCACCCACCCTGCACACGGACTGTTTTCCCACCTCCGCCCTCAGGCAGAAGGCTGCAGGAGCATCCAGCCAAGGACCAGCAGGCTGAAGAACAGCTTCTACCCAGATGAACTCCTCCACACTGCCATGCCTGAGTCTTCTCAAGAAATAGCACTGCACTTTATTTATTTACTTGCTGCTATTCTGACACGGTCTTTGTAAATTATTGTATTTGTAATTGTTTTAAGTAGGATGGGGCTTATGAAGGAATGTTTTTAATGATTTATTAATCATTATAGTAGTTGGTCAGCACTGAGACCTGAGTTCATATTCCATTCTCATCCGTGTTGTGAGAATGACAAAGTATCTTAAAACACACACACACACACACACACACACACACACACACACACACGTAAATAAAGCAGTCCAGCGTCTGGGCTTTATCACAAAACAGGTTTAATTTAATATCTCTTTATTTTTTAAAATAATTAAACATTTGTATTTCTCCAACCCTTTTTTATCTTTTTTGTTTTTTTCTTCAGTTTTTGAATCATGTTATATCCGGGCCGTTCTAAAGCACACATTAATTCAGCGAGGGGGGGGTTCACCGTCACACTCTCCCAACAGGGCAAAGAGGTCTGCCCCGTGCCTTCCCTCTCTACACCCCCTCCCTCCCTCCCTCCCTCTGACCCCTGCCTACCTGCCCTCACCCTCACCCTCACCCCCCTCCCTCCCTCCCTCCCTTCCCAACTAAAAAAAAAATATATATATATCCAATGGTCAAAAGAAACTTCATCAAAATATTCAAAATGAGATAAAAACCAAGAGAAGAGGGAGGAGTGAGAGACAGAAAAAAGAAAGAAATAGACTAAAAGGGGGAAACCCTATCATAAATACCAGGAAGTCTTGTTCCATAATACCTCTTTATATACTGGATACTCCTCTCCAGTTTCCTAAGCAAAAAAACCAGGCTAAATTACTACAAGATACGAGATTATCAGTGTACTGCATTCAATAACAATGTACAGGTTTGTCTTTTGTTGTTGTAATACTGCCTCCTGGGGTGAGTTGACTCAGGGGCGCTCGTCTTTTCACAACAGGAGGAAGATTTTTGGCGCTCCTCTGAAGACTTAACAACTTGGAAGTCCCCGTTATGGCCAGAGGGTACCAGTACCAGACTGATACCAGGGATACCAGGGGCCCATACCAGGAAGGAGGTTTACCAAACTCTGAGTCTAACCCTCAACGTTGATTTACCCCGAGATGGGAAACGGAGTTTTCGAATGAATGGCGCCATGATACTACGATTTGCCACGGTAACCACAAACTAACTGGTCGGCGGAAATACTCATGCGCACATACAGCGAGTTTGAACATGGGAATTGTTAAAAAAGCAACACGGCGGCTGCTGCAACAGAGAGAATTGGTGTGGGAGAAAACTGCTGCTAGAGTAAATGTGTAAGTTCCAATATAGTGTATTCATATCATATTTAATCATAAGTCTAATATTATTGGTGAAATGGTATTGAACCTATAATCTATAAAAAGTCCTAGGCCTACTAATCCCATTCTGAGGCTGCAGCACCATCATTAACAGAATTATAATTCATAATCTTTTATTTCAAAGGGTTTACATCATTCACCTGCAATACTGTGGAACTCCTTTTTAATGTCTCTTACTGGTTTATGTCCAGGGAACACTACAGAAACAGAGCGAGTCACACTCTTCTGATGGCTCTTTGCTACAGTGGCTTTACAAAAATGCTCCGCCTCACCAATGTGGCGGAAAACTGCCGTTTGCAGAAAAACGTAATGCGGCACAAAGAATCTGCTGGGATGTAGAGCATGTTCACGATGGGTGACGTTAGTGATATGAGGACGGATAAGGTTATGTAGGCTACATAACTGATAGACTGGGAAGAAAAACCATACCGCTCAAATAGGCTAGGCTCATCTGGAAATGAAAATGCATCTGTAGTCGGGGCCTCAATATCATCTCCAGACGTATGTTTAACTCCCTGAGAAGTAATACAGCTTCTTCATCAACGGGATCATCGACAAAAGGAAATGCCATGTTCAAGAAAAAGTCTGCCTAACATGGTTAATAAACCAACACTTTATTTATTCATGCAGATAACAAACTGAGGTTAAGTTACCATAGCAGCTGACTCTGAGGTTGAGTTACCATAGTAACTGACTCTGAGGTTGAGTTACCATAGTAACTGACTCTGAGGTTGAGTTACCATAGCAGCTGACTCTGAGGTTGAGTTACCATAGCAGCTGACTCTGAGGTTAAGTTACCATAGTAGCTGACTCTGAGGTTGAGTTCCCTCTCTTTCTGAAGGGCTGGAGTTCCCCCTTTCTCTCAGGTTTGATTAACCTCTCTTTCTGTTTTCCTCATCTCAGAGTTAACTAACTCAGAGTTCTCACTAAACCTGCTTTCTGAAACAGACCTCTGGTATGGCAGGTAAGGACGGGGGAAAAAAGACGGAGGGAAGGAGAAAAAAGAATCAACTGGATGAGAAGTAGTCCATGTTTGGAGGAGGAAGAAAAGGCAATGAGTGCGTTTACATGCGGAGCGTTCTGGATTCACACGCTTTTACATTGTGGTTTATATGAAGCCGCATCCCAACCCTGTGTGAGGCAGAGTCACATCACAAGGAAGTTATAAAAAGGACACCAAAATAAATGGGTTCAATAAAAAATATTTTCCCCTCACGCTGTTCACCAGTGTCATTTTTGATACGACCACCAGATGGCGCCAAAATAAAGGCGGGAAAAACCCAACCCTACACAGTGGTTTGAGAAACGCTCATCATTTCAAAGCCCAATTGTGAATTCTAGTCAGCATTTATGCAGAACCCATTCAGTGTATTGACATTCAGTAATTACCTCCATAGTAGTTTTCATTGTCAGTGGTGGACTGATTATCTGATCAGGTGCATCAGAGCTGCTTTTTTCTACAGCTAATGGAAACGGAACTTAACCTACTGCTGCTGCTAGTTCACGTTAAGGCCCTGACACACCGAGCCCATAATCGGCCGTCGGACAGTCTGGCGAGGTCGGTGACTCGAGTCTGTTCGGTGCCGTCGTCCGTCCGAGGGGCCCCGAGTCCCTCAAGATATGAATCTAATGATGTAGTTTGAGCGTGAAAAAGGTACTAAACTGAACAATGGAAATGAAGATACTGAGCACAAGATTTAATACCCGTACATGAACACGCATGTAAACGCACTCAGGAGGATACAGTTAGTGTACACTGAGGAAGTCCCTGTTGTTGTTTTTAAAATGCGTTTTGTTCACCCCCCCCCCCCCCATGTGGGCGGGGCCAGAGAGGAACCCATTTTTAGTCCGGATGTCCCACACGGGGGCAGAAAAGATGCACCATTAGAGAGGAAGGAGGGAGGGAACCGAAAGACGGAGGCAACGAGAGGAAAAGCAAAGAGGAGAACCAGGAAAATCAAAATGATACACGGGACTGTACTGAAGAACAAGAGTGGGATGACGAGTTCAAATCTTCTTTTTTTTTTTTTTTTTTTGTTTTCCAAGAGTTCGTCTCACGTCATACAGTCCAAAAGTTGTTTTTGTTAAATTCCCCCTCCCACACAAGTCATTTTCTCATTTTCTATTTTTTTCTTCCTTTTTTTTTATTATTTATTATTATTGTTTTGTTTTTCCGTTTGCAATAATATCAGTTTAAGGGGGGAAAAGAAAAAAGGAAAAAAATTATTATTTACAGTGCTGTTGAAATAATGAAAACAGACGTGATGAATCTACTGTAAAGTAAGTCGCACAAAACACAGGAGAAAAAAAAACGTAAGAAAAAAAATAACCCATTAAGAAACCAGCGGGGCGCTTCGTGTCGATCCAGAGACGATGGCCTGTATCGGGGATTTCTCAGAGCTCTGGGCAGACATGGCTGATGGAGGGGGGAGGGGGCGGGTAAGGATGGAGGGGAAGGGGGAGTCACAGGGGGAGAGGAGGAGGGGAGGGCAGAGGGGAGCGTGGCGCTGTCTTCGTTAAGTTGGGATGATCCCGTCGCTCCTAAGGCCCCGCTTCAGCTCCAAGTCCTCCAGCTTCTTCCAGAGCTCCTCTCGCTCCTTCTCCTTCTTCTTCTCACTGGAACAACAAACAGCATGGACGACCAGTGGTCATTATGGGTTCGGAATCTCGGCATACATCTCTGATTTCTTCAGTGATTCAAATAGGTCCGGTGTGGCCATTTAGGTACACTTAAGGGAACACGCCGACTTATTGGGACTTTGATTATTCCCCGTCTCCCCCAGAGTTAGATAAGTCCATACATACCCTTCTCATCTCCGTGCGTGTCGTAACTCTGTCCGACGCCCCCACCGCTAGGCTAGCTTAGCACAGATCCTGGAAGTAACTGGCTCCATCTAGCCTAGCTTAGCACAGATCCTGGAGGTAACCGGCTCCAACTAGCCTAGCTTAGCACAGATCCTGGAGGTAACCGGCTCCATCTAGCCTAGCTTCTCAGGTGCTGCAATCAAATCACTCCGCCTAAGTAGCAGAAGTAGCAGTGCTTCACCTTCTGAGAATATAGTTCCCAGTTTATATACAGTTAGAAGATGGCTGTGTGTCATGTGACCTTGTTATTTGTACACGCTGTGACTATACAAACCACAACATGTAAACAGGAACATGTTGGTGTTATTTAGTCACTTATTGGGAGCAGTAGGCTAGATGGAGCCGGTTACCTCCAGGATCTGTGCTAAGCTAGGCTAGATGGAGCCAGTTACCTCCAGGATCTGTGCTAAGCTAGGCTAGATGGAACCAGTTACCTCCAGGATCTGTGCTAAGCTAGGCTAGCGGTAGACGGGGAATAATCAAAGTCCCAATAAGTCGGCGTGTTCCTTTAAGCCTACGATCCACTAGGAGACTTGGAACAGACTACAGTCTGACACCATCTCACATCTAATGTCATTATATGTAAAGACTGGGGATCTTGCAGGGTCACACATTGCAAGACTACAACCAGATTCATTTTGAAAGATTTAACCAAGCTAGCTAGCTACCGCTAGCGTTAGCTGGTAACTTGAGGGAAATCTGCTGATATTGTGCTCTGCTGTACATGGAGATGAAGGTCTCCAGTACCCGGAGGTCTGGGTTTACCTGCCGGTAAAACTCCCGTTCAACCCTCCTCCGCAGTGCTGTGGGGGAAGGTCTGGCAATGCGAGACTGTCCGGGACAATGCACGTGACCTCGAGGCTACGAGACCGCTACATGTCAACAGCTATCTGCGGACACGGTGCACCCAAAGTGGGTGAACTGGGACTCAGTTGCCTGCTTGTCGGTTAACGGTTGATCATTGATTAACGAGGGTCAGATAACGTCAGAAAAAAATGATGTAAATTAGTGCTCCAACTAGGCGTGGCTAAAAAGTATTTCTTTCTAAACTTTGGGGGCTCTGTGCTACTATTTCAGACTTTGCATAGAAGATCCCCGTGGGCTCCACAGTAGGATTTACAGATTTGTACACTGGCACACTGAATCATGTCTCATGAATTTTAATATTTGAATGAGTAATGGGGGGGAATAAAGTGGCTCACTACTATTAAAACACTTGAGTGAACTTTGAATCCTAATTGGCCAAAACACAATAAATCTTACTATTATAGTAGTCAAGACGTTCTCTCCAAACAAGGGAGTGAGTCTGTAAGATATTAACTTCACTACTCTTCATATTTCTAGTCATTGGCGTGGCTCCTTTTACAACCCCAGCTAATCTGAATCCAGATATGAGTGTGATGATAGAAACACCGCTGTCGTGTGTGGGGCAGCTTCTCACCGCTGGCGGTCTGACTTGTAAGTGGCTGTGAGTTCATCAAATAAGGTACTGTTCATCTCCATGAAGGCCTTCAGTACGTTGTACACCAGCGCCACGATGGCCCTGCGAGGACACAGAGGGATCACAGTTCAACATCCAGCTTTACAGCGGCTATAAACTTTTACAGTTTTATAGAGTCCATTTACAGAGCAACTTGTAGGCTTTCATTTCTGTCATACTTCAGGTCTTGTAGGAAGTCAGACTTTGATAAGTGAATATTTGTGCTATTTATTGTGGCTATTGGAATCCAGCCTGTCGGGTCATCAAGTCCACACTTTTTCTACGCTGCTGGTCTCACTGCGTGTGTCAATCCTCACCCCTCCAATGATTCTCCTCACACAACAACTCAATGTCTGGCTGCTGGCTGCTGGGTCTCCTCATTCTTGCCTGTTCCCTAGTTCCCTAAAAGGCTCAGAGTTATAAGTAGGGTTGGGTACCGAGACCCGGTGCTTACACGGCCGGCTATCAGCAATGTACTGGTGAAATAACTTAAGTCATTGTTATAAGTTATTGTTATTACATTTTAATAAATCATTTTAAATTTGACCATATGGCCTTAGCAATAAACAAGCCTTTCTTGTGTTGTCTTGGGGTTAAATCTGACCCGTTCTCAAAATGTCTATCTCAGAAATATGGGTTTCTTTTTAACTACCTCATTTTAATAACCCAAAAATAACACAGATGATTCCATACAACGCGCTCGGCGAGTACAACAAAAGAATGGATCTCTACTTTTATTGAATTTGGGGTGTTTTATTCAATTTTTTTAGCATTTAAAAAAATAAATAAAAAATTTTGAAATGTTTGGGAACAGTATCCTCGCTGAACGTTGACCCTTCTGTGATTATCCTTCCTTTAATATTAGTCTCAATAATTCATCATTTCTGCTTCTTTAACTCAAAGAATTAGATACAGTTTCCTATAAATGAGGTTTCTAAATTAAAAAAAATAAGTGTAAAACTATAGTGGTAGGAAGCTGGTGTTAGTGGTGTTTATGGTTAGTGGTAGGGAAAAGAGGTGTTAAACGTTAAAAAAAAAAAGCGCCAAAAACAATGAAAAAGGCACCAAAATAGTCGAGACCAAAACATCAGAAATGGTGTTGATTTTGTAAAGAGATCGTTTCAGCACCGGTATCGGGGAAAAGATCCAAACGCTAGCCAACCCTAGTTATAAGCCTGTGGTCCGTCATCTGACTATGAAGAAGTATTTCCAACCTAATCAGTTGGTGTCCATATTTCTTGGGGTTAGACTTGACCTAGCGCTCCCTTGTGTGCTTCCTTATCACGTGTCCAATTTCTCCATTTTGAGGCTGACATGCAAACATGCCTTACAAAAGTCCAGTCCACTCTAGTGCATATACAAATATATGTTTTTGGAAAAATACAATTTAAAAAAAAATAAAAAATGTTTTTCCCACACATCAATTCACAGGGGATGGCAACCTAAACGTGTATTCTTTAAAAAGAAATTTCATTTTCCAGATGTTTCCAGACCTACTGGAGTTGGGAACATGGACACAGGAAGTGAGGTTGCTGCAGCATTCTCTTTATTAGAATGATAAAATGGTCCATTTATAATAGAAGTGTAAATGATCCTGGCCATTCAGATTTATGTAAAACCCACACATGTTGACAGTACGATACCCTTTGGTAGTACTTTCTCTCAGTATCCCTAATTCTTACTGGCTTCTGCTGTGAGAGGAAGAGGTCTTTTTTTATTTAATTTATACTGTTTATTGATCCCCAGTGGGGAAATTACAATTTAAAACATTAATATCAAACCATAACTGTCCTTGCTTGATATCCTTGATTTTGGATATCGTGATATGACATGTTGTCTTTTCCTGGTTTTAAAGGCTGCGTTACAGTAAAGTGATGTACTTTTCTGAACTTACCAGACTGTTCTAGCTGTTCTATTATTTACCTTTACCCCACTTAGACATTATGTCCACATTACTGATGATTATTTATCTAAAATCCAAGTGTGAAGATATTTTGTTAAAGCCGCAATTGTCAACCCTTGAATATCACCGCAATATCAATATCGAGGTATGTGGTCAAGAATATGGTGATATCTGATTTTCTCCATATCGCCCAGCCCTAGTTTCAAGTACATTTATTTTTAAAGACTTTTGCTTTCCGCAGCATAGAGATGCTGTTCTCCGCTGTTTACAGTAAACAGGGTGTTGTGATCTCCCTGTGTACTTGAGGCTGAAACACAATCAAGGGAAAAACCGGAAAACCCAAGAAGAGCTGCTGATCAGCACAAACCCAAAGACACCACATGAGTTAGTGTGGGAACATAAAAGAAGTTCATTTTAACGTCACTCACGGGTTCCAGTGCTCTTTGGAGATCCTGTAGAGGCTGGCGAACATGATGGGCAGGATGACGCTGGAGTTCTCCTCGATCAGACTCATGATGTACTCGTTGTTCCAGTAGTACAGAGCTCGCTCTGCAACCTGGGACCAAGGAGACAAACGTGGCCAGTCATCACAAACTCTATAAAAATGAGCTCCACCTTTACCAGCTGCAACATTTCAGTTTTGAATGCATTCATGCCTTAGTAGTTACAGTATATATTATATAGAAATGGGCATTTACTCTTGTTCAATTGAGTACTTTTTGTTTGTAGAACATTAACTTAAGATTTTAATGCATAAGACATCTACTTGTATCAGAGTATTTCATTTCAATCTTAATTTTGACTAAAGGATTTTCATTTTTACTGTAAATGGTTATCGGTTTCATTAACTACTAATAATCTGTATTGGTCGACCCATAACACAGTCCTGAATTCATTCTCTACATGCTTGTTTCAACACCACAGGTGTTGCAGGTAAATGACAATGATCCTGACAGTGCTGCGCTCAGTGCTAAACGCTCACTAGTCTATATTTAGGACGTTCCACTTCTGGGATTGTTCAGGTGCCGCCAGAAACTCCGCCGGATGTCCGTCCCCTTCCTCTTCCTTTGTGTTGTAATTCTAACCTCTGGCTGATTTGTGAGGATTATGGTTAACTGCTCCTCAGATCTCTGCAGGGTAAATCCAGACAGCTAGCTAGACTATCTGTCCAATCTGAGTTTTCTGTTACACGACTAAAACTACTTTTGAACGTACACGTTCCACCAAAACAAGTTCCTTCCTCAGACTATTTTGCAGAGGCACCGTGGCTCCGTCCGGCGCTTAGCCCCGCCCATGACGATTGTGATTGGTTTAAAGAAATGCCAATAAACCAGAGCAGGTTTTTCTCCCGTCCAGGAATGTTGTGTGGACTAGCCAGACCTTCCTCCGCAGCGCTGTGGAGGAGGGTCTGGCAATGGGAGATTAGACGCTCACTGACCTGGAAATGTGGGCTGGAGACACATCTGGAGATCTGTTTGAAGAGCGGCTCCTGGATCTTGACGAACTGTGTTGGTTCGATGACGTCCAGGATCTCCTCCAGCTCGCCTAGAAACATTACCTGCACCGCAGCACAGGAGGAAAACCTTAGTACCAACACACACACACACACACACACACACACACACACGTCTACACACAGTTCAAACTCTAAGAAATGAGCCTCACCTCTTTTTGACTGCAGGTTTTTGGCCAAAACTTCAGTAAGCCTCTGATGACCTGAGGATGAGGAAGAGACACAGATTGATTCCTTACTGGTTTTTTTTCTCCAATTATTTGTTTTCACTTCAACTCCTCCTTTCACCTCAGTGAGGCGCTGTCTGCCCCCTTTCTGATCCACCTGCACCCCAATAATCAGCTGTAGTGACAACAGTGTAGCAGGCAAAGATCGACTTCAGACAAAGTTACTGTGGCAGTAATTGATTAATCAACTTTGGCTGGCAAAGAAACGTCTGAAGTTGATAGAAAACAAGTGATTCTGTGTTAAGACTATTATAGTAGAGTCAAACAACAGTTGTGACTTCCTGTTGGGATTGGTGGATACTTACTGGTTCTGTTAATGTTGGGTCTTTCTCTAGGAACTGTACAATGCAATACGCCAACTGCGGGGAGAGGAGCGACATGTTAGAACACACTTTAGCCCTTTAGCTTAGCTTACAATAGCAACTCAGACATACCAAAACTTGTCGCAGTATGACACATACTTCAAAACAGCATGAAACCTCAACACAACTCCTGCACCTGATTTTGCATTCATTGGCTGAGCAGAAACTCAAATGCCACAATGCTTTAGTTTTTTATTTTCCTATTATATTTAGAATGTTTCCAGCGCTCTACCTTGCTGTCAGACGGCCCTTTACGACGGGGAACTGAAGCCGTTATCTCTGCTCTCTTCACAGCCACCAGACTCCTTTGACCAAAGACAACAGACATTTTACCTTTCAGAACACGGGAGTTGCTGCTCTACTGCTGCCTCCATCAGTTAGTCAGTTTGTTACTGTGTGACTTTGGTGTTTTAAATGTTAAATCGGATTCAACAAAGTCACAAAATAACACAAACTGACTAACTGATGGAGGCAGCAGAAGAGCAGCAACTCCCGTGTTCTGAAAGGTAAAATATCTGTTTTACAGTCTGGTGGCTGTGAAGAGAGCAGCGATAACAGCTTCAGTTCCCCGTCGTAAAGGGCCGTCGGACAGCAAGGTAGAGCGCTGGAAACATTCTAAATATATCTATCTTGCGTTTAGCCGCTGCCCCCGTCCACAGCAGGACATTGCTTAGCTTCCGTGTCAGTACTCCTGCCAGCTTTTCCAAACTCCAAATCTACTAATTTCTGGACACAGTCAGGAAGTTTCAGTTGTTTTGTGGCCACTGTGTGAGAAATACTAGGATAGTCACCAGGAAGAAGAAACTTCACACACAAAAAACCCCCCCACATATTTTACCTGTGCGTGGAAGAGGGACAGACTCCTGACAGTGTGGAGGGGGATCAACACTTTGACCAGAAACTGTTTATGCTCCGCTTTCAGCGGCAGAGCGAAACCATTGATTATACTGGGGGGGGAGAGAGAGAGAGAGGGGAGAACAAATAGAGAAAATATAAACATAAATTCAACATGAACACATGAAAGAGTTTCATTGTGACCCTGTGAAAGCAAGTGGAAGATCAATGAGCAGCTGACATAAAGAAGACTGTTTATACGGCCGATGGAGCCTGGAGGAGAAATAAAGAGATGGGAGCGCTGATCTCACCTTCAGGCTCACAGAGAATAGACTCACTAAATAACCACAATCCTGCACTAGGGTCTGTCTACATTCTGATTCACTGGGTTGTTTTTGGAGAGCTTTTGACGGAGGGACAAGCTATAAAAACTGGACCTATCATTTTTAGGACCATTAATGAAATGTCAAATGTCTTCGAGGCATTTGTGTAGAAGTAAACCATAGCTATCATCAATGTTGTCGCCAGCTAAATGTCAGAAACATTGTGTTGTTACAGTTGTTTGTCGGTTACTTATTTGGAGTTTTGGAGTTGACTGCTTGCCAGGAAGCCCTTTTTGGGGAGAGCCTCAATTTTGTCTCCTTCTCTTTTTTCCTGTTTGTTTTTTGAATTTTGTTTTTTGGGGTAGCTAGGGTTAGCTTTGTAACTTTTAGCCAGAACTGATTAGTTTGTTATTTTGGCTCAGTCTCTCTGTGACCTTTAATTTTAAGCTTCCATATTTGGCACCAAAAAAAAGACAAAGCTCCGGTGTGTCTACCCTTCGTCACATGGTGCATCCATCTACAGGTTGTTGTGTTGAACGACCCCAAACACAGCTGATAAACTGCCTGTGTTTGTGCCGTCTTTCTTTATGGATTCAAAAGATGGCTGAGCCGAGAGGATTCATTTATTTCTTATCTACAAGTCAAACCTTGTTCATGACTCTTCCCAAAAGCAAACATCTCTACTCGGCTATGGCTCCTTAAAAATAAATAATATAGTATATTTTAATGCTCAGCTTTGGAGTTTTCATCATTTCTTATCCATCTTTTGCACTCTGTGGTCTTGACAAAAAGCTGTATCTCCGTAGGAGTGCATGATTAAATAAAGAGATGAAAAACATCCTCATATTGGTACGACTAAACAAAACCAGGCAAATATCGGGGTTGCGCTGAGGCCAGTTTCTCTGGCTAAAAGCATCCGCTAACAGGGCAGAGTGTAAACGTGTGTCTGCACATACCTCCCCAGGATCTCCAGCAACTCAGCCACCCCGTTGAAGTGCTCCGTCTCATAAACAAAACTGCAGAGCAGACCGAGAGGGAGGCGCAGAAAAGAGAGAGAGAAGGAGAGAGAGAGACAGAGAGAGACAGAGAGAGAGGGAGACAGAGAGAGAGAGAGAGAGAGACAGAGAGAGAGGGAGAGAGAGAGAGAGAGAGAGAGAAGGAGAGAGAGACAGAGAGAGAGGGAGCGAGAGACAGAGAGAGAGAGAGAAGGAGAGAGAGAGAGAGGGAGAGAGAGAGAGACAGCGAGAGAGAGAGAGAGAGAGAGAGAGAGAGAGAGAGAGAGAGAGAGAGAGAGAGAGAGAGAGAGAGAGAGAGAGAGAGACAGAGAGAGAGAGAGAGAGAGACACAGAGAGAGAGAGACAGAGAGAGACAGAGAGAGAGAGACAGAGAGAGAGAGAGACCGAGAGACAGAGAGAGACAGAGAGAGAGAGAGAGAGAGAGAGAGAGAGAGAGAGAGAGAGAGAGACAGAGAGAGAGACAGAGAGAGAGAGAGAAATGAGACTGCGGTTAAACAACGAAAACAAATGAGCAAAGATGATTTCTAGATGAACGTGTCGAATGAAGACTATAAATGCTTTATATTGTTTATTTATTCCCATGAATCTATGCATCGCTTCTATTGGACTCCCTCCAGATTGTTTAGATTTGGTCTGAAAGACACACCAAATTGTTGGAAATGTAAGACAGAGGACAATTACTTCATGTCCTATGGTCCTGTGATGAGGTCCAGGAGTTTTGGACGGGGATACATGATACTCTATGTCGACAGATTATTATTTTTTTAATTATTTTTTGGGCATTTTAGGCCAGCTGAAGACATGAAAGGGGAAGAGAGGGGGAATTATATATATATGGGCACACGCTCTACCAGGTGAGCTACCAAGGCACCCAGACAGATTATTTTAAGGGGATGGAGGTATGAAGGGGTGCCATCAATCCAGGAGGGGCCTTGTGAGATGGCTAGGGTGGCGGCGTTTGAAAAAAAACGGGGAAAGAGAGTTCTATGTGGTTAAAAAAAAGAATTACCATGAATCCCAGTAAAAGACTAATATTCCCGGGCAGTAATAATTTAATTCAAGTCAAAGGAAAACCTTGTCTAAATCAACTTGTCAAGCCAACTAAAAAAAGACGCACGGTGCAAAGAATCCTGTGGTTTGTATGGTGAAATCAAAAGACCAACCTGTGATAGAGATCAACACAAACTGACAGACTTTTCCACACATTTGAAGAACTCATGTCCACTCACCGTAGAAAAATATTATTGATCTGTTTTCGTATAAAAGCCCTCAGACCCAGGAATTTGCCGTAGATTCTATGCAAGACTGTCTTCAGGTAGTCTCTCTCCCGAGGATCCTCGCTGTCAAACAGCTCCAAGAGCTGGACGGAGAGAAGGAACACCGACAGATGAAGGAAAATCAGAATCAGAGAGAAAGATGACAGGTATACATCGAGGCAAAGAGACAAGAGAGAGGACTAGAGAGAGGGGGAAAAAAACATGGAGGAAGAAACAAGTGAGCTAGATATATATAGAGGATTTGAAGCTTTACTGACTCAGCGACTCACCTGTAGGACAAACTTCTGGTCTATGTACTTTTTGGCAATGCTCGGCTGGAATTCCTGACTCTCCAAGAACCGGATGAAGAACTCGTATACCAACTGGAGAGAGGAGGAGGAGGAGAAGATGAGGATGGCCGTGGGAGGGACAGAGGGAGCACGAAAGAGAGAGTTAAAAAAAAAAACTAACATTCCAATGCTCAGATCCTGTCATCAGCTGCTGTGCAGGAAGATGGGTTGCAGTTTATGCATGTTCAGTTTCAAATTCACTCAGTAAAAACTCCCTGCTGTACAGCAACAAGCTGATCAAGAAACACAAGAAGAGCCCTTAAACCAACCTTGTAAACACTGGCACTGGACTGGATTAAAAGGAAAGCTCAAAGGTCACAAAAGGCACAGTGGTAGGCGGGTATACAGGGTTTTTGGTGCGCCCCCAAAGAGGTTTTTAGCCAGCGCCAAAGCGTCTGATTTCCAGCAGCCAGCCTCCCTACTACACTACACTGACAATCAATAAAATGTATTACAAAATAGAAAACATTGCACTTCATAATGTTTTTTTATCACAACACTATTGTATTATTGTACAAATTAGCTACAACGGTTATAGCAGTTACCTCATGTAAGCCACTCCTACATTTTAGTTTTTCTTGACATAAAGAAAGACGTTTTCACCCTAAATGTGTGCCTAAAAATGTATCAGAATGCAGGAGATGAGGTCTGGGGGAGGACTAAAAGTCACACTATAATCATGGAAATTTTATTCATTCTAATATTTTTCAATGAAAACGAGATTGTCATACAAAAATGATCCTTCCCTCCAATATCGTCAATCATATCCGTCTAAATAATCGCAATTAGATATTTTCCTCGTATGGTGCAGCCCTAATACACCCACTTTCTTTGCGGCAGTGTTTACCTGTAAGTGTGGCCAGGAGGCCTCGAGCGTGGGCTCGTCTTCCTCTGGGTCAAACTCGTTACTGTCGCTGGGCGGAAGGGTCCGGAATATGTTGTGAGACACCTGGAACAGAAACACAAACAGGAAATGTGTATCAGCTCGAACGCCTGGTTACAGGTGAGAAGATTGTATGCGTGGTTCTGCAGATCTACGGAGCCCCAACGTCCTAAAACAGGACTTCATATATATATATGATCATATACAATAATAACAGCGCTAGTTGCATGTTAGCTTTCAGGACGTCGGGTGCTCTGTAGCATCCACAACGCAATGTGAATTTTGGCCTGACTTTTTTTCCCCAGTATCTGCTGTGTGTGTGGGTGTGAGTGTGTGTGTGTGCCTGCCTGTGTTCATTCGCTACAAGCAGACAAAACACCCACTGAACAGACATTAGCAACATGCACACAGACTCCGCTTCCTTTCAGTTTCCCCTCCTTGTGTTTTAAACTGATTTGTCACAGAGCCTGAAAGATTTTCAGTTTGCGTGGATGCATCTTGGCTTCAACTGGCATGTTTGCATCTACTCACATCTTTTCATTGGCTTTGTATGCAATCGAGACGCCACTAAAATCTGCTTTGTGCCCCTGCAGGACGCCACACCAGACCAGGTTGTCTGTGGCCGTTTTCTCCTGATGTCAGAACTTGACTCAACACACAAAGAACAGAAATATTCACAGCACTAAAATCTGCTCACGTTTTAGAGAAATCTTTCCGTTAAAATCCCACTTTGTTTATAGTGTATTCTGTTCATGCTTTTATTTTGAAACAAAAGAGGCAGATTGGAAACATTAGTCATGTGTGTTTTCACTATTAATATGGCTTCCATACTTAATCATTTATTACAATACTGACTCGAGAAGATAGTTATGTTGATATATTTACAGTAAAACAGACTAACTAACTAACTGACAGATAAAAACAACCCGATTAAACGCGCATTACTTTCAAAGTGCTGTGTTCAGTTTTCCTTTTCCTTCTGCAGGAGGTTTCTGCTGGGACACTCTCCTGTGTGTGTGTGTGTGTGTGTGTGTGTGTGTGTGTGTGTGTGTGTGTGTGTGTGTGTGCGCGCGTGCATCAGGGTCACAAGACAGTGAGGGTGGAAAATGGGTCAGGACATGAATACACATTTTTGAGTGCGGGGAGTTTACGGATCTGCAGGAGTAAGTGAGTATGACTTTTACATGCAGGCACTGAACAGCTGTAAATGAATAAAAACCAGCTTGGGATGCAACTTTTTGACATTTAGGCATGTGAGTGCAAGTTTGTGAGCACAAACAAGATGTGAGTTGTAGGTTTCTACTTCTGTCTGTTCGTACTGTGAGTGGATGCCGTGGTGTTAGCTTTGGTTTCTAAATAGTCAAGTTAATGTTATCGAAATAAATAGCATTTGTCTAGCGTTCATGTTGAAGGGGTTCATGGGTATAACAAAAAAATAATAATCTCAATCTGAAGCCACCTTTAAATCAGTAGTTTGCTTTTTCCAGGGGGAAAAAAACTTTGGTCATTAAACATGGCTTCATTCGATGTCTTGTTTTGTTTGTCTTTTGTTTTTCAGCGGAAATATTTATATATACACCGTATATATAAAGGAAAGTCAGACATTGATTAGAGCAGATTCCCAGTCCCCTGACAGGTTAGTAGGATAATTGGCAGGAAGAAAAGAAAAAGGTCCACTCCACAAATTTGAATTCAGCTCTCTAATTTTCCTCGTGAAATATTGGATAGTTTTAGCTCTTTAGGCCTAAAATGATGTATTCAAATGAGACAGAGTCCAAACTCTCACGTTCCACCAAAACAAGTTCCTTCCTGGGAGTATTTAGCTTAGCACCGCCCATGACGATTGTGATTGGTTTAAAGAAATAGACTGGTGTCTAGATGGGCTGCAATATAAGTGGCTTGTTGGTCTCATTTTTAGTGGTAATACAGTGAATCATACTAGTGACAGAAAGAACTACGACACCACAGAATTAATAAACATTCTGAAGCGCTGCGGGAGCATTTCAATGAAAATTAAGCCCTGTACAATTATTTAAGAGCTAGAACACAATACTTGTGTGAATAAGACTTTTTAAAGCCAACGATTTTGATTAACAAACTTTTTAAGACCCCGCGGAAACCCTGATTGTGTATGCTGAACACGTTGCTCCGTCCTCACCATTTTTACGACCTCGGGGTAGGCCTGCTCTGTCAGGTAGCCCCGGCTGACCGTCACGTAGTCCACCAGTTCGTTGAGCGTGGAGCGCTTGTACTCCTTCATCTTGAGGTCCGACAGCGTGTCCATGAAGTCAAAGACAGTACAGCACTGCTGCAGCTTCTTCAGGAACAGCTCCGGCTGCTCCGGCGCTGGCACGTCTGGGGGGGGGGGAGAGAGAGAGAGAGAGAGAGAGAGAGAGAGAGAGAGAGAGAGAGAGAGAGAGAGAGAGAGACTCAGTTCAGTTGGTGCTGAAATACATGTGATGTTTGACTCCCGCAGAGGTCAAGGATCTGCAACACTGAAAACAGTACAAAATCAAAGAGTTGGACTGAAGACCACTAGTGGAAGTAGAGACAGAGAGACGGGGAGCTTTACCAAAGTGAACTATAAACTTTATAGTGCTGCAATATTTAGTCAACTTTAGGGAAGAGAAGCGTGGATGAGGAGAATATTTCGAGCTGTTGAAACTAAAGTGGATGAGCGCAAGTGCCAGTCGCTACTTGAGCAGCGGCGGTGAAGTCTCCACAGCGCCTGCTAGCAGCAAATGGTGCAAAACAGTAAGGAGATATGACCCGAGTTACCTCAGATTTGGATTCAGCTGGAGCAGGACGGAGGAAGTACAGCCTGGTTGTGGCTGTTGACAATAAATAATGTTTTAGGAATAAAGCCGCCTCCTCCTAACTGGCCGTAGCTGCTACTCTATTTTAACGTGGGCCATAATGGTGGTACTTAGAGAGCCTGCTGTTTTCTGAAGTGGTACGTGGTGTAAACAGTTTGAGAAACACTGATTTAAGTTATGTATTAAGCAACAATGACAGACTGGTTCCTGGTTCTGACTTCTCCAGTGAGGACTTGCTGCTTTTAGCTGTTTTATATCATTCACATTTTTTTTTTTACTTTTGGGACAGCAACCCACAGCACAATTTCATAGACTACACAATTAATACAGAAAATAATCTGCAGATTAAATCAATAATAAAGACAATCCAGCACCAATAATACTAATTTTATGGGATAATTTCCCCCTTTATCGAGTTCTTGAAAAACAATGTAAAAAAAGATCATCCATCCATCCATCCTTTGCAAACTCAGTGAGTGTTTTGGTATGGATGTACAGGCAGAACAAGTCGACAGGTGTCTTTATTGTGATCCAACAGTGAGAGACATGGCGGAGGGTCACACAGAGTTCAAACCTGCAGGGAGACGCTCAACGCTCTTCCCTGATCGCGAGGCCTGATGTTCCAGTCCCAGCAGGACCGGGCCATTATTATGTAAGAGATAAGCTGCTGCTGCTGTGTGTGTGTTTCTGAAATGTGTGTGTCTAAATTGTACTTCCAAATGACACTTCAAAGTGCTTGTTTGTCATTTGGGATTCAGCTGCACTTCATGTTGACTCACAAACTGCATATGAATGACTGAGAAACTTTTCCAGTAACTATGAAATGAATTCTTCACCTTTTTACAACATGCAGAGTGATTCATTCATTTATACATTACCTTTGGGCTCCAGGAATCCCTCTTCTAACATTTCATAGACTAAATGATTTTTGGAGGAAATAGTTGGTAGATCAATGGATAATGAAAATAAATGTTAGCAGCAGCCTTAAGGCGGTTGATCATTGCTACTCTTTATTATTACTTTGGTTTGGTGGTTGGATTAGATGTTGATAACATGTTCAAACCATTTAGACAGCAAGAAGTTTGCATGTTTGCTCATTTCCCAGATTTGGGACTACATTTAACAGAATTGAGTAGAGATGCACCGATTACAACTTTCTAGGCCGATTCCGATTTTCTTTGCGTTAGGCCAGCCGATACCGATTTCATTTTTTCTAACCACTTTACAGCACACACAAGTATTTATTTTCTATCTTTTCTTTAATAGAAAATGTTAAATTTTGCATAGAACATAGCACATTTTTTAAATATACAAATAAAAATAAAATAAATATAGCCTTAATGCAGTATAAATATATTTCTGAAAACGCACACACAGGTCTGTTTGAACGTCAACAGTAACGTTACCTAAACAGCATGGAGTTCCTTTTTTAGCAAGTTTGCTTTATGTGTCATTGTGCATAAATGTGAACACTGCCGTTGCTGTCAACAGGCTTATTAACGTTAGCTACCGACGGTTACCTCGGAACAATCCAGCAAATAGACGGTACCCTAGAGTGCAGTTACCTCAAACAGATGATTTAACGTCACCGCTCATGTTACACAGTTTAACAACAAAACTAAACTCTTTAAATATTACTATGTTTTTAATGTTGGTTTTAAGCGGTATGCACCCCCACTAACCTGGAAAGCGTTTTAAACAGTAACGTTAATACAGCGTGTTGGAGGACTACAGCGTCTCTTTTTGTTTGTTTTTTTGTTTACAGCGTCTCAGGTCAGAGTGCCCAACGCTATTTTTCCAATAAACTGTAGCTGTCATATTTCACGGCACCCGCGTGAGTGCGGTTTTCATGTTCCAGTTGTTCAGCCTCAGAGGGGAGAGAGAGAGAGAGAGAGAGAGAGAGAGAGAGAGAGAGAGAGAGAGCGGCTGACTGTTGGAGCCATGTATAATTACGACTGTATGACATTTCATAAACAGCTGATGGAGCGGCAGTGCGCCGCTGCTACATGCATACAGCGCAATCCCTGCATGAGCACGTGTCGTGTTGCTGTTGCGCGATGTGGCCGAGTGCATTTGACCGGCATAAAATCGGCATGTGTCAGACTGACCGGCAGGTCGCCGGTCGTAGCCGATGACGTGAAAATCAGCCAATTCCGGTCACCGGCCGGTCAATCGGTGCATCTCTAGAATTGAGATGTTTGGCCAAATGAAACAGTGTGCTGTTGTAGCTCTTGTGCAGGTTAGACTAACTGGCCCCCTTAAACACATTCACTTTAACAGGGTTTCTGCAGGTTTCACCAAGTCAAACTTTAGACTTTTTAAGACCATCATGGATTCAATTTAAGGCCTATATCACGACGTAAAAGTACAACGAAAGGCAGAGTAACAAAATGACATAAGTGACAAAGTACATACATTTATTCAAATTAAATAAAAGTGGCGCGGAGTAATAATAATAATTGGTACATATACAGCAAATTCTATTTGGACTAGCAAGAGAAAGAACTACAACACCCCGGAATAAATTAGAAAGGTTCTAGAGTGCCGTGGGAGCATTTCAATGAGGATTAGAGGTAGCGTTACATAGACGTGTTAAAATGATTTAAGACCTAGAACACAACAAAGACTTTTTAAGGCTTACATTTTTGATTTTGAAGTTGTTTTAAAGGTTTTGCGGGTCACTAGGGGCCCTGCATGCATCAGTCTTTTTTCCTAGATCAAAGTGAATGAATGAATCCTCAGACCTTTCTGGGAAATGGCCCTCGACAGATCTCATCGAGTGCATTTAAAGTGATCGTTGTGAACATGTTTTGATCCAAATGCCACCAGTTACTCACGACCTACTGGCCTCCTGCTTCAGCTCAGCTCATTGAGGCTGAGTTCAGCCAGCCAAGTCACAAACAAACCCAGAGCCCTGATTGACTGGCAGGAGTCCGGGCTCTGCAGCCTTTATCCCCCCCCCTCCACATACTCGCTGGCAAGGAAGAACCAAGAGCTCAATGCTCGCTCCCACAATACCCACGTATCAGAACAAAGGCCATACTCTGTTGACTAGGGCTAAATGATGAATCGTTTTCAAACCAAAATCGTGGTTTGAAAGAATGCGATTAGCTCATCGTGAAGACAGCAATTAATCAAATGTGAATATTTAGTTGAATGTTTGACATAACATTTGGTTTAACACTTTTTGTTCCTCTTTTTATTATTAGTTTTTACCGTTATTTAATGGTTATATTTCAGTTAGCCTAATAGCTGGTATGATTTACATTGAGAGATGATTTTATGGAAAGTACCCCATGCCAGTCTCTAGGTATGGTGAAGGGTATGTGATGATGGGGGGGTATGGTGAAGGGTATGTGATGATGTGGGGGTATGGTGAAGGGTATGTGATGATGGGGGGGTATGGTGAAGGGTATGTGATGATGTGGGGGTATGGTGAAGGGTATGTGATGATGGGGGGGTATGGTGAAGGGTATGTGATGATGGGGGGGTATGGTGAAGGGTATGTGATGATGGGGGGTATGGTGAAGGGTATGTGATGATGGGGGGGGGGTATGGTGAAGGGTATGTGATGATGGGGGGGTATGGTGAAGGGTATGTGATGATGTGGGGGGTATGGTGAAGGGTATGTGATGATGGGGGGGGGGTATGGTGAAGGGTATGTGATGATGTGGGGGGGGGGTATGGTGAAGGGGATGTGATGATGTGGGGGGTATGGTGAAGGGGATGTGATGATGGGGGGGGGGTATGGTGAAGGGGATGTGATGATGGGGGGGGTATGGTGAAGGGTATGTGATGATGGGGGGGTATGGTGAAGGGTATGTGATGATGTGGGGGTATGGTGAAGGGTATGTGATGATGTGGGGGTATGGTGAAGGGTATGTGATGATGTGGGGGTATGGTGAAGGGTATGTGATGATGTGGGGGTATGGTGAAGGGTATGTGATGATGGGGGGGCCAAGGGAACTTTATCAGGATCATAGTATCCTGGATCCATGAAATAACTGGCCTTTCAAAATAAAAGTCTGCCTGCCTCTATGGGAATCTAACATAGGGGTGTACTGACTTATGCCCCCTCTATTTTAAGGAAGAACATTTATTTATTTACGATACATTATTCATTCACAAAGAAAATTGGTGTCCTTAAAGGTTGGATTTTTCCTCATTTTTTTAAATTAAGGCATTAAGATCAATTTCATAAAGATGATTTTTTCTATTCTTCTTTTTAGTCAACTTTAGCATGGGTTCATAAACTTATGAACACCACTGTATGTAGATGCTGCTATTGAACGGAGGCATATCAGAAATGTCAGTTTACAGTAAAGTACTGATTGGAATGGTTTTGTTATTATTATAACTTTAGCTTTTGTGATAAATGTTCTGTGTTCGACTGTTCAATGTTCCATGCTTATTAAAAGACAAACACTGGCAGTTCATATCCATGTTCTCGTCCTTGCATAAGAATATAGAGCAGCGTTGACACTGTCTCATGTTATAATGCTCCATGACATGTTTTCTCTGTTACGCAGTGAATATTGAACTCTAGCTAAAAGAAAATCGCAAATCGAAACGTAATGGCAATATCTGGCTGAAAAGGTTTTTCCCCCCCAAATCGTTCAGCCCCTACTTAGCAACATTTTCATTTCAAACCGAGATATTACATCATATGCACCCAGGATGGAAAATAATCTACAATCTGTGGTGGATAGCACCTCGCGGTTAACCAGCCTACAAGATCAAAGAAATTCCTCTTTGCTCAGCATGTGATATGATCACTCGGGGCTCCAAATACCTAAAAAGAGTGCTGGCCAGAATATTAAGATGGCTGCATAGTCTGCATGTCCTGAGCAAGATATTCAGTCCTGCTCAGTCTTTTTAAGTTGCCCTGGATAAGAGAATCCACAATTCTGTGAATAATAAGAATAAAAGCTCTGATAGGCCTACTGTACACGACCAGTTAGATACTAGCTGCTGAAAAAAGTGAAACATCTAGCAGGTGTGAGCCAAATTTCCTCAAATACACCAACTTTCAAAGACTTTGCGGGCCAGTGGTGGCCATGTATCAGTCGGGGTATTTTTGGAAAACTTGGCTGGCTCACATGAATGTTAAAATCTTTAGGAAAACATTGTGACGATCAGACCATTTGAAGGGAACGTGTAGTTTCCTGTCCTGCGAAACAAACCTCGGCAAAGTGCATCTAAAGTGGAATGTAATGTATATACAAATGTAAAATGTACATGTTACAGTTGTAAAACAAACTATACAACAAGATTTCACTTGAGTCCAAGTATGCAAATCTGTAGGGTGGTGCAAAGTATATACAGAGGTCAGGGGACGCTGGAATAGTAACTGAATAATAATATCCGGAATAATATTTCCATAGCCCCTTTCATTGCGGTGCAGTGAATATGTGCGTGCTTGTTTTGTGTGTTGTCTACAGTGCGTGCGTGCGTGCAGGTCCCTGTGAGTGAGTACAGTAGTGTACAGTACGTTGTACTTCATTACAGTAATTACTGGCTGCAGGATTCAGGGTCGGCTTGTGTTACGGAGCCCAGGGCCTCGGGATCCTGCAGCTCTGTCGCTATAGGCACATGTGAACGGCCTTAAAGGAAGCTATTAATAGACAGATAATCACACAGGACACAGTAATCCCTCTACAGAGACACAGAGAGAGCACAGCCAATGGGCTTGGAGCAGGGTGAGAGTATGAGTGTGAATGTGGGAGAAGAACAGAAAGAGTGTGTGTGACTGTATTTAAGCATGTGAGAGAATGAGTGAGAATGAGTGTGTGTGTGTGTGTGTGTGTAGTCCTAGAATAACCCAGAAACTACCCTTCATACACATCAGCAAGGAAGAAGAACCAACACACACCAATTTCTGCTTAATATTTTCTACATATATTTGTTTGTACTGGTACTGGGGGGGCTACTGATCAGTGACAGTATACCAACTACCATGTATCCCAATTTTCCGTCAGTGGAGAAAGGGATATGCCTGGCCGGGAATCTAACATTGGACATCGCAGTAAGGTGGCATGCACCCTATACATAAGGGTACCGTGGTGCCCATTTTCATATATATATATATATATATTTTTTTTTTTCCAATCAGTGGTTTTATCTATAAAATGGTGGCAACAAATGTGAAAAATTCCAAACTCCAAATCTATTCAGTTTACCATCATAAAAGACAGAAATAACAAGGATACATTCATATTTGAGGAGCTGGAACAAGTGAAGTTTTGGCATTTTGCTGTCATAAAATGACTTAAACCATGAGTCTATTACCACAACTGTTGGCGATTCATTTTCTGCCAAACCACATCTTTTCCTCGTGCCATGGTAGTTGGGAACATCTGACTTAAGTGATCAATGGATCATTGAATCTATTGATGAATAATGTTCTTGGTATTCTATCAATCAACCACGGTTTCACGCTTCCTCCACTATAGTTTACTACACTGCAGCTAATGGTTTCTATTCAGAAGCGATTAAAAAGGCACACCAAGTATAACAGGACACATTAAGAAGTTAAACATTTAAAGAAAAACATGTTGCATATATTTCTGAGCCCGTTTGGCACGTGGCGTCAGTCTCCGCTCTGCAGCCCAAGGCACCTAAAAGATACCTGAGCTGGTGTTACTATTAGTTGTTCATGCTTATACCAAGACCCAGGCAGAATTGGGATTAAATGTACCAGCCACAGCTGACAGTCTGCAGCTGCTTTCAAATCATAAAAACTGTATGTCACCGCAAAGGACAGATTCCAAGTGAATGGACAAAACCATTGGGGGGAAGAAAAAAAAACATGTATGAATTATTAGAATAATCCCATTAAAACACCCGGACCTGTTCTCGTTTTCAAACTACATAAACCTGAAACTCATGACAATGTTTGCAAGTTCACGCATGTTTAATTCATAAAACATGAGACATTTTAAAGCCACTCAATGCAATGAATGTACTGACCGGACTAATTTGTCATTAACTGAAGCTTTCATGTTTAAAAGTACCCATATCATTGAGGGCATTTACTTTTGCCATCAAATCCATTTAGCTGGTACAAATGTGATCTTATTTTTTAAATCCAGCAGCCACTGTGGGCAGCGGATGGAATCAGGGTTGAAATGAGTGTCTGGCAGTCGCTGATCTACCCCGTCAGCCTCTCTGTGTATAAACCAACCATCGTGTTGGGGATTATTTATGACTACATCACAGCAGCAACAGCTATTAGAAGTGAGTGTGGCCAGTGAAGTGTAGGGTTGACTGCATAAAAAAAGTTTTTTTATATTGGCAAAGTTGCACTGGGCAACAGGCTACATCTTCATCATTCAAGTGCGGATGGGACCTGCTGGTTCACGGCTAGTCTATATCGACTATGTTCCAGTTCCGGTGCCGCCGGAAATTCCGCCGGATGTCCCTCATTTTCGGCAGGATGTCCGTCCCCTTCCTCTGTCTCTGTGTTGGTGTTCTAACCTCTGGTGGAATTGTGAGGACTATGGTTAACTGCTCCTCAGATCTCTGCAGGGTAAATCCAGACAGATAGCTAGACTATCTGTCCAATCTGAGTTTTCTGTTACACGACTAAAACTACTTTTGAACGTACACGTTCCACCAAAACAAGTTCCTTCCTGAGACTATTTTGCAGAGGCACCGACATTGTGTCCGGGGCATACCGCTGCCCCAGACAACTATGTTTGGTTTAAAGAAATGTCGATAAACCAGAGCATGTTTTTCTCCCATCCCGGAATGCTGTGTGGACTAGCCAGACCCTCCTCCACGGCGCTGTGTAGGAAGGTCTGGCAATGCGAGACTAGTTTACGGCTGACAAAACGTGTCTGTTTCTATACAACAACTTGCAGTGGTGCAGATTTTGTGGTGCCTTGTGTTCTGGTTGAGAATGACATGTTGACACCAGGTCAAGAAACTAGAAATGCATCCTATTTGGTATGGAGCCAACTGGTCTCATATCAACACGACTATTCTGAGATGCTTTATGAGTGCAGCCCCGGCCTGTGGAAACATTGATGCTCTGCTCTGGCTTCAGCCTCACCCCGGTTTACTCCTTCCTGCCTGCCGGTTCTGTTTCTCATCTGTGGTAGAGACTCTCATCTGGACTCCCTTTGGCAGAGGAAGAGAGAAGTCGCTGCTGTTTAATTAATGGTGGAAATAAGCTTAACAACTAACAGCATGGGAGAGAGAGAGCAGTGGGATGGCTCACCACAGGAACTCCTTTAAGTAAGGCTAATTACATAACAGCATCAATCTATTGAACACAGGGTCAGGATTTAGCAGCTTGCATATGTACACCTCTTTTTAAGAAAGACTTTAATGTTGTTCAATAGGCTTAACATGATTTACAGATCTTTAGTGGGAAGTCTCAAATCAGCCACTGATTATTTTAGTAGCCAAACATGATTTGGCAGTGTTTTATAGCTCACGTGGTCAGTCCACAGCGAGGAACAGTTATCAAAATGAAGTGCAGACCTGCTCCAAAACGGCACAAATGCAACTACTACAAAAAAAAAAAAACACACAAACATTGTGTTTTTAAAATGTCACTTTGTACAGATTACAAAGTAATTATAAGGGTGAAAAGAACGGTCAACGGTTGTGGATCTACTCATGGTAATGCTGAGTAAATGCACAGTAGGGCATTGCTTCTTAAGGATCCAACAACTGAATCAGAGTCTTCACTCTTACTGCTGCGAGAAAAAACACTAATGGGAACATATACAGACAAGATCACAGTGTAGCTTCTGGGGATCTTTACAAGGCAGCGCCTAAGTCAAGAGACTGCAAAGTTATCTGACAAATGAGTGTACACTGACAGTGACTCAGCTGGACACTGTGGCCAGACCCCCCAATTCTGCGTCACTGTATGTAGCTCATATACTGTGGTGCATTTAGCCAAATGCTGGTAGAATCTGGGCCAATGGTAGGTTTTTACTGCCAGCTGCAGTTTGGGCAGAAAATGCATCTGGGAGAAGTTACAGTAGGATGATTTAAATCCTACAATTTACAGTTACATTACAATCATTTGGCAAGTGACTTACACAAAGCGCATTCAAACCACGTAGGAGAAAGAGCTAGATATCATCCAACATTGGGAGTGTATCCCTTTCAAACTGATTACTAAAAGCAACTATGCGTTGTGTTACAAGATACACTCTTGTGGACTAACAAGTGAAAGCAGAAGAAGAAGAAAAATCTCCCAAAATTAGACTTATTTTTCAGATTTCACTTAAGTTTCCCCAAGTACACACTGCTTTTTGTGAGAGGTTACAAGATAAAACGATCAGAAACCACCGTGTTGAAACATATGGGGTACATTTAGAATTCAGCTGATGAAATGATATCTCTTTGACAGAGGGGCTATTCAAACTGTATTGGACACAAGCTTTGACCTGTGCTATCGCCCATCAACCAGCTGATTGACTTCCTCAACACACGGCACATGCTGTTGTTGCTGTTGACCTATTCTTGTTTAGTTATGGCTGTATCGTAGGTACTATGGTCAGCAGGTGAAAAAAAGTCACTTTCTTATAGGGTTGCACGATTTGGAGAAAACGTCATATTGTGATTTACAACACTGCGATTGCGATGTAATGGTATCATGAGTCTACTTGCTTGGTAATCAAGGAAAATGGACAAAATACTAACATTTTGAAATGGGTATTTCTCAACTTGAACATACATACATATTACGAGCATAAAAAGAAATATATTTTTAAAAAAAATGTCCCATACGTTTTTTTTTTTTTTAGAACAACATTTTACCAAATTAAATGACAAAAATGAGTTCATAGAGCTGGGCAATATATTGATGTTATATCGATATCATCAGGGTGGGAAATTAGCACTTGCCACCAGGCAATGGCGGGTACTTTTTCAAAGTAGCGGGCGACTTTGCCTTGTATACCAGCCACAGTGGCGGGTGGATTGTAAAACATTCCTTGTAACAGATTGGACAGCTATTGTCAAAGAATACTGTTGCTAAGAAACAATGCACAATGCTTAGAGGAGTGGCGTTATGTTACTGCTAATGAATGCCCAACATTTCCGGATTTTGCTGCTTCATAATAAAAACATTCAAATACCAAAATAACGGCGGTCTTTTATTGTGAAGAACTTATAGGAAATGAAACCGTTCACAGCCGGGGCTTTGACCACACATATTTCCGTCAACTCCAGACTTTTGTCAAGTAGTTTTCAGCGATCGTCCGTGACAGCATGTAGCTGAGCTGAGGCACAGACCAAAGGAAAATGATCGGTTAAAAACATGTGGCAACATATCCCCGGTGTGAAGAGGCCCACCGCGGAGTCAGCATTAGCTATCAATGTACAAACTGTTGAGGGTGAAGTCAAGAAAAAGAGAAGGTAGCCTACTTTTCAAACAAGTGGCTCATTGACAAAACGTACAGCAAAAGACCGTGCAAAACATTTCAGACCATCCTGTCAACCTGTATTAAACATCAATGTACGCGCAAACGATTTTTCAGCCGCTGAAAGCTGCTGCTGTTTTAATCCTGACGGCTCTCTGCTGCTCAGTTCCACCCACACACACACACACACACACACACAGACACACACACACACACACAGTGGATGCAGGAAAAAACGGAGATGAGACGTACACGATGACCTAAATTGAGGACAGCTACGCTCATTATTGTAAGTGCAATGCTAAGTTAAAGTCCAATAAGTACTTTATTAAACCATATGAATGTGTGTCCCAGCCCAGGATAGGAAATGAACTAACAATGTAAAGATCAACAAGCCACTGGCAGAAATGTTCAAATTTGATTCATTCAATAAATTATTATTTTTTGTCTTAAATCCACCAGCCATTTTCATATTATACCAACATTTACATCATCCTGAGCCTTTTTGGTAAGGTTACTAGGAAAACTCAGCCCAGAGTCATTTTATTCTCCCCAAAATAAGTTCCCTTTTTATTTTTAAAGAACTATACAAAAAAGTAACTTTCACCGTCTCTCGCAACTTCATTGAAACAAAAATACAAAAGACATTGCAACTTTTATCGCAATTTTTTACAAAAGCTCCCACAAAATCAGGCATTTTGGGTCGCAACAATCTCAAAAAAAGGCTGCGAAATCCTGGACGGACTGATTAATGCTATGTTACTGATACTGAGAGATGAGTCAATATTTTTTTTGTTCATTAAACATGTAGGCCTACAATTACTGTAGAATATGACCAAACTGACCAAATACAATTTTACCATGGTCTCGCAGGCTTTTTTTCACATCACTTTTATTTGCCTATATTAATAAAATATGTTATGAATTCTGGAAAAAGTGGCTGGTAAAAAATATAAGTGGCTGGTAAAATTGAAAAAGTTAATTTCCCACCCTGGATATCGTGATATGAGACTAGATATTGTATTAGATTTTAGATATCGTAATATCGTAAATGGCATAAGTGTTGTCTTTTCCTGGTATAAAAGGCTGCATTACAGTAAAGTGATGTCATTTTCTGAACTTACCAGACTGTTCTAGCTGTTCTATTATTTGCCTTTACCCACTTAGTTATTATATCCACATTATTGATGATTATTTATCTAAAATCTAATTGTGAAGTTATTTTGCTAAAGCACCGATTGTCAACCCTAGAATATCGTCACAACATCGACATTGAGGTATTTGGTCAAAAATATTGTGACATCTGCTTTTCTGCATATCGCCCAGCCCTTAACTATCAGTTGTTAATACTGTGGGTAAAAGTGAAGGGTGTCACAACGTGGAGACTGCAGTGCACGCACAGTGTCACGCACACAGCACACCTTTTTGTTCACTCAAATCCCACAATTTTTGCATTCATGTAATCGTAAAGAGCGTCAACCGTGATTGCAATTAGATTAATCGTGCAGCCCTACTGTCTTGTTTATTAATGGAACATTCACTGCTGTGCTTCACTATTCTTAGGTCATACTGTTCTACACACAGCGCTGCAGAGATTCAAGTCTAAGAAGGTGTAGGATGACCAGACGATGCACTTTAAGAACAGTCCACACACACTCAGTGTAAAGGGGAAAGCCCCTTGTCTATAAAAGCAGTGAGCGTGTGTGTGTGTGTGTGTGTGTGTGTGTGTGTGTGTGTGTGTGTGTGTGTGTGTGTGTGTGTGTGAGCGGGTGGGCTTGAGTTACGGCAGGAGAGAGAGTCCAACAGATGGACTCAGCACGTCCCTCAACCCCTCCACCTGAAGGTCCATTTGTAGGATATTGTGTAGCGGCTCTGACGGAGTAATGTATGTACACACACTCAGGGTTCAGCCATCATAAAAGGTATAAACAGCCGACCAGAGATCAGTAAAACCGTCAGGAAGACATGCAGGGCTATCGATGGAGGAATGTGGTGTGACCTTTGCTCTACCCGCTGCAGGTGGCTTCTAATTAACCCCATTTACCCAGAGAAAGTCGCTGTTTTTTTCAGCCGCTCCCTGCCTCAGCTGCCCACAACAACCAACCAGTCTTCTATTGTTGGTCCCTGGAGTAGTCAGAGATTAAGGACACCCTCACAAATAATGGAAATGTGGTGGGTGTTATGGAACCTGAGAATTTTTAAATTTTCAGCCAGCAACAAACTTTGGCAAACTATCTGCATCGCCATCAAAACAGAAACCGTGCGTCAGGTTTTCTGTCGAGGAGAACAGTTTCCCAGCAGTCGCTGTTCGCTGTAAGCCACTGGGGTTAAACATTACATAAAGGATTACAGTGAGAAGAGATGATAATGGCTGACAGTCATAACATCTGTTCTGTTTAGTCTTCAAAAAAAAAAAAAAAAGCAGGAAGACGGACGTGACCCAGCAACATGGCCG
The DNA here is from genome assembly GCF_031162955.1 of Sander vitreus. Taxonomy (NCBI): domain Eukaryota; kingdom Metazoa; phylum Chordata; class Actinopteri; order Perciformes; family Percidae; genus Sander; species Sander vitreus. The sequence goes on along the minus strand of NC_135874.1, from coordinate 1,674,614 downwards.
TCATCAGCTGCCCATACAGATCTCCACCAGAAGCTGACACACGACCAGCTGGTCAACTATCATGACACTGTCATTCACATGCATGTACACACATATGGTTGTTGCAGTTGAGCAGTGTTCAGTGCCAGACACACAACATAATACAAAAGTCAATGGGACTCCTGCTGCATGTGGAGACATGTCATCTGCTGTTCTATTGACCAATGGGAAAAAAAATTCAGGCTTTTTCGTGGAAATACTTTAGGAGTTTATAGATAGATTTCATTCAGATCACATTTAATCAATCTACCTGGTATCTGGTGCAAAGAGAGAACAAACAATAAACAAAGACGAAGCCTTATAGATGTGGAGGGAGTTTGACAAATATATTCAACAAGCCACACTTCCATTACAATGTCACTTTGAGGATGTAAACAGTGGACTGCACCAGTCGGAGCCAAACAGCTGTAAGCACAGCAAGTCAAACACACAGTCAAACACACGTTGACCTGGGTTCACAGTCTACCAAACCTAGTGCAAGTCGTGCAATACAGTACTGAACTCGTTGGCTGCAGTTACGTTCATGTTTTATTATCCTTATCGTGAGCATCCCATTAAATGAATCCATAAAAAAACAAAAATGCCCAACGTGACGTATTCCAAGAACTTGTGTCAGCTCAAAAACTCAAAGACATTCAGTTTACTATGATATAAAAGCAGCACATGCTTGAAATGTTTTGATTGATGAATGACTTAAAATAAGTGTATAGTTTCGATGCCTATGTGGCCATAAATCACAATGTCAGGATAGCGTAAAATGGTAAAACATACTGCAGTTGAACAGAAGCGAAGAGCATTAAAGTCCCCAAACTGACTCAGCAATGGCAGTTACAAATATCTAGCTCAAGCTTGCTAACATTAGCCACCATAAGCTACTGGTCAATCCACATGAAGTCGGGCTGTAGCTGCAAAATCCCAGCTATAATATCAGAATTGTTGGCCAGCAAGTTTTGATCGACAAATCAACTAATCAAAAGAACGACATCCAGCCACCAATAAAATCCAATGACATAATGTCAGGTATGAGCTAGGGGTGTAAATCCCACGTTTTATCACAATACAACATTATATTGATTCTTTGGACAACGATACAATATTAACTGATATAACAAAGACAATGCCATGTCGTTTCGATTCCCATTCGGGGGCCTGCAACTGTAATGAGACGATACATAAGCCCATTTATCATATTTATTCATTTCTACAAAAAGCAACTAAAATATGATTTGAAAAGGTCATTACTAAGCTCTTCCATCCATTTAAATTAAAAGACAAACCATTCTTTTTTATAAAAAGAATAAATATAAAGTGGAAATTTCAAAATAAAGTTGCATCTTAAAGATGACGGTTGGATCGTTGGGGATTGAATCGATACATCGATCCAGATCGATGTATCGTTACACCCCTAGTACGTGCTGTAGCACAGCTTGATGCTATATCCTTGTTTGAAACTGCACCGCAGTAGATTTCAGATCTGATACTAGACTTGTTATTGTATTGAAGTCAAATTTTGAAACTGTGAAAACACTGAAAGGAATGTTCTTACAACTCAACACTGACAGCTGTGCACTCATATAAAAGGCAAGCCTACAATGATTCCAACAAAAAGGCCCAGTATTCCGAGCACAGTACTACACATGCACATACTGTACATAGCCTGCATGTGCTGGCCCAGTACAGGTAACGGGGCAGGATTTGTGTAATGGAAAAACTCTATTCAGGACCCAGATACAAACTAGCCGTGTCCCTGTCTCCATGTTCTCAGGTCTCACACAAGTGTCCCTGCAAGGCGCCAGGCTGCTGTCAATCATTAACACATGCAGTCGTCCTGGGTAAACTTTGCTCCCAGCTACTGTAGCCAACAACACAGCAGATGGCAGAGCTACGGAGGCCCTAGTCACTTTCACTCTTGTGTTTAGGTAACAAGGTGTCGCAGGTACTAAATGTCTGAATGATATCTCACTGAGACAAACCACAAGACTCCTGCAAGCTCCTAATGAGAGCAAACACTGCAGGAAGTAGGGTCACCATCACAAAAACAATGTAATTGGGAAAAAACAATTATTTTACCCGTAACAATTTGCAAGTAAACTCTTATTTTATCTTGTGTTCTGAAGGGGAGTTCAAAAAGTTCATTGGGAAAAGTATTACATTTCACAGTTCAAGGTGTTCCCACTGTTTGTTTCTTTAAAAAAGATTATTTTGTTGGCATTTTCAGGCCAGGACAGCTTTAGACACGAAAAGGGACAGAGAGAAGGGGAATGACATGCAGCAAAGGGCTGCAGGTCGGAACCGAACCTGCGGCCACTGTATATGGGCGTGCGCTCTACCAGGTGAGCTACAAAGGCGCCCAGGTGTTTCCACTGTTGATTTGTTTCACTGTTTTTTAAGTTCAATAAATGCAACCTCTTTCCAAAAGTCAATGAGTAACGGTGTTAAATAATCCTGATTTCAAAATTGACTAAAACTATTGTGATTACGGTTTGTTTTTTTCTCCATAATCGAGCAGCCCTAGCAGGAAGCATCATCAGTGCCGTGCAATGAAGTAACTAAGCGTTTTTTCTTCAAACTACATGACATTTCTTGCTGTAACCATTCCTCCTGCTCATACTGCCCATTCAAAATCTCTTCCTAAAATTCACAGCTCTCTCAAAGCCTATTAGAAAGGCATCTCTAATAATAGCCGAGTATGAAGAGGAGGAGTGATAACAGCAAGAAAAACCTGTTACAATGCTCATTCGGGGAAAATGTGAAGCAATCCTCAAAGTGTGTCCTGGAGCACTTTTAATAGCAGTAACCCTTAACCAAAGAACATCTTCAATAAATGCCCTCAAATACTAAAACCCAACGGCAGTACCGTTGTCTCTCTCTTCTTAGAATCAGTCTAGATTGCAGGAGTCTGCTATTACCACTCTGCAGGGTCAGGGGTTATATTTCCTTTGCAGTTCAATGAGTAAACATTACTCAAAAACCATCATCAAGCCTTCCAGTGTGCCGGTTTCTAGTCCTACTTGAGCTGTAAATGCTAATGATGCATCATCAGCGTCAGCAAGAAGACACATCATTTTTAAATAGTTGCTAATTATGCAGCCGTTTGATCGGAAACACAATGCATATTTACAGGGTTCTATTAACGTTACACTACATCAGCAAGTTGCAGTTAATAGTAGCAATCCCCTGTGCTTTGGTTACTCTATTCTAGAGTTGACAGGATTATTTGATTAATCAATTAAAAGAAAATGTATAGGAAAGAGCTTTGATAACGTATTATATCATTTAGCCAAACATTTGCTGGTTGCAGCCTCTAAAAAGGTGAATATTTTCCTGTTTTTCTTCTATGGTAGTAACATCTTGGGGTTTGGGATTTTCAGTCAGACAGAACATGCAATTTGAATTTAGGCATTTTTCTCCAGTTTCTGCCTTTCTACAGACCAAAGAGTAACCGAGAAAATGACTGGCAGGTGTAATGGTTTAAAATGATGTAGAAAACTGAAGCTTAGTGCCATTTTTATTTGATGAATTCCTTGAAACTGCTGAATCAATTATTTAAAAAGTTGTCGATTTATTTTCTGTCCATCAACACATGAATGAATAGACTAATAGACCCATTTCAGCACTGATATTAACATTATTTCAACATGGATGGACACACACGTTAAAGATCCTGAGGAGCTTGCTATTGTTTTGTCAGGTCTGAAGTATTAAGCCGCACCACAGGAAAAAAAAAAACAGGACTTAAAATAACATAACTGCAGGTCTAAAGATTTTTAACTTCTTAACTCTTCTTCCCAAGTACTCCATTCATTCCAATGTTTAATTTGCTTCTACTCCATGACATCAGTACCCACAGTGGCAGGGCAGTGTTGTTTGGCACAGGCCCTCACATAACTGACAGGTTATGTTAGGTTAGAACCCTCCCCGACAGCTGATGCGTCACCTCAAACGTTTCCTCGAGTACGATGCTGTTTCGAGAGCATCAGCTCAAAATCTGAAACGTTAAAAAAAAAAAAACGCTGCTCTCTAAAGCGGCAGCAGCAGGAACGATCGTCTGGGACGGTTCACACAAAGACAGCGTTCACCAGTGAGAGAGCAGGGTCGCTCGCAGGACTCAACCATAGCAGAGATTCCACCAGACGTGAGCACCGCTGAATCAAACTCAACACAGGGGGTAGCTGTCCTTCACCTCGGCTGCTGCCCCCGACACACTAACCCGACGGCCAACCATCGGCAGAAAAGGCAGTCGGACTGATCAGTCGACTCCCCGAGGTCCAAAAAGTGCCTCAGAACACACAGAAGCGACGCCGACTTGAGTGTGTAATACGTCTCCATAACAGCAGGCGGCGCTAATCTGTATTGTTATTGCCGATTGTTGGCTCGGTGTGTCAGGGCCTTAACACAAGCGCCGAGACATGCATGTTTTGGTGGTGTGCGGAGAAGACGTGTCTCCATCAGCACTAGGGATAAACCGATTATCAGCCCTGGCTTAATGACGGTTAATGCATTAAAAAGTGTTGTACTTTGGTTCTGTTACAGCTCTGTGTGTCTGTCCCTCTGCTTCTGTTTCACTCACCACTGAGTCGGACTTAATGTCCCCCCCACAACACTACCTGACTATCTTCTACTGTGTATTATGTTGAAAGTTTCTCATTTATTAAATAATTGCTTAAAGCATCTAAACAAAGTTTTGTGTTAGATTTTGTAACATTCCAAAATCTTAATTTTGACTTAAAGATTCATTTTACTGTAAACGCATATTGGTTGTAAATATCGATTATCGGTTGTATTAACTACTAATTGGTATCGGTCTCGGCCTTGAAAAACCAGCATCGGTCGATCCCTAATCAGTAACTGCTGATCTCCACACGTTGTATTGGATTAGGGTTGGTTTTGCTTCGATTTCACCGATTATGAACCTTAATACCTACTGTTGCGTTTTTGGTTCCGACTTTTCAGTATCAAAAACTATCAAGTGCCACAGTTCGTGAGATACGGCATGACTTGGCGGAGGTCTACGCTCTGGTTCCAGCATTCAAATGTGTACGTCTCTGTTTTTACATCATTGTACATTCATTTATTTGAGTTTTAGACTTTTGGCTGAACAAAACAAGACATTATCAAGTCCAACCTTGAGCTGTGGGTAATGTGACAAGGTTTTTCCTATATTGTTTGGATGTTTTATAGACTTAATTAATCAAAAACCATAATTGATAATGAAAAGAATCAGCCGTTTCAACCCTTTGTTGTAAACGCTATACTCGTGTATTGGCACGTGCTTAACAGCAAAGCAGATGGAAGCTCAGCAGGTCCAAACTTCACTTTCAAAATGTACCGAACTCTTGGTTCTCCTTTGGAACCGTTTCCCCATTCAGAACATGTTGGAAACCCATTCACAGGATGAATCCACCCTCGCAGAACATCAGCACAAACACCTTCCTCCACATACAATCCGAAATGTAAAATGTACTCGTTCCACCTGGGAACGTTCCATTCTCCTCTCAGCCGGTAAAAACACTCGTCTTCTGTTACCATTCCCAGTCCATTTTAAGTCTAACTTTCCTCCACACGCGGCTGGTAGCAGCGACAGCCCTTGACAGCAGAGGCTAACTTTAACACTCAATGTCCCCCCCACCCACCCACAAACACACACACACATGAATACTGTCACTCACTTAATCAGGTCTCCTTTCCCTGTTGGGCAACAACACAGCGGTGTGAGCTGATTTGAGCCAAACATGTGGACAACAGAAGTTTGGTGGACCCACGCTCCTTCTTGTGTCTTGTTTGTAGCGAGTGGGGCTGAGAAAATGTAAAGAGACACCTCGTGGATCAGGTTTCCCCTGGAGGGGGACGAGGCAGCGTGTCCGTGGGCTTCATTGGCCAAACGGAGAGCAGAGGAAGCCGCAGAGAGAGAGAGAGAGAGAGAGAGAGAGAGAGAGAGAGAGAGAGAGGGAGGGGCGGGCTGTGCAGCATTGTACATCTCAGTCTCTTCTTTCTATTTTCTGCTCCTCTCTATTTATTTATTTATTTTTAAAGGCTGCTGCCCAAAGAGGTTCAGAGACAGATCAGTTCTCCTACCCGAGGTGGACGTGAGACGGGGACGTGAGACGGAGAGGAACCTAATTCAGGTTGAAAATGCAGACAACACGCTCAGCCACATGAGGATTTGGCCCACATCAGCCCGGGTTGCTGCTGTAAAATCAGATATGTGCTCGCAACAACCGGCTGTTTGTCAGGTTGTTTCGCTCATTTATGCCACAGCGTCTGTGATAGGAAGGGGTCGATTGTGGACGTCACAGCAGCTAACGGCAGTGGGGAAGGAGTGGGGGAAACCTCCAGGACAGCTGGGAGGAGGAAACCACTCCAGTCACGGTAGGAGGACGAGGAGGAGGAGGAAGAGGAGGTAACCTGATTTTCACTAACAAATCATCCTTTCCTCACACGGACGCTGGTGGACTACAAATTGACCCTTTCAGTTTACCAGACAGACCTAACAGGCAAGTGTAAAACAAAAAGTGGCTGGTGGTAACTTTTTCAACTTTGAACAAATGTTGGATAACTTACTCAGATGTTTTTGTCTACATCTTTAGTTTGGGGAAAGGCAGATATGAGCTCAGCTATGCTTTGACCGGGCTAGTTCTTTCCTTGGTACATTTTCTTACATTTTCGTTTTATGGATGCTTATAAAAATCTATTTATCATTAGTATTGCACATTAATTAATATAGCAGCCTTAATGTTGGGGGACTTTAGAAAAATGATGAATGATGAAAATGCTGACTTGAGCTATGCTGACTTGTTGTGTTAATGTTACCGTTCAATCAAGTTCTGTACTAAAAGTCAAATAAAGAATTAAAAAAGGCTGGCGATTAGTTGCAATTGCCCGTCATGCACACAAGGCTGAAACTGAGCTCATAAGAGAGCCTCTCTTATGAGCGGTTGTTCCTCTCAAGGAACATACACACACTCACAGACACACTCACACACTCTCAAGGAACAACCGCGACGTGCAAGGCAAGGGCCGCGTGACCGACACGAGTATCTGCGTTAGCACTGCTGCGAACGAGCTAATCTGCTACATGTTTACTTCCAGCTGACCACTATGAGAGGTGTTCTCTTTCATCATCGGAAATTTCTCCAGACAGACATTCAGAACAGAGCTGGTGGTCCTTAAGCAACAGAGCCACACATTCAAGAGTTCCTGTCATAGTAGTAACTGTAACAGAAGAATCGATCAATTATTTCAAATGAGGGGATCCCTAAATGGGGGTCTTCAGAATCTGACGGACTAGAGGTTTGGTTCGCATTATGAAGGTGTAAAGGCGTTGACACACCAACCCGATAATTGGCCGTAGGACAGTCTGGCGAGGTCGGTGACTCGAGTCTGTTCGGTGTGTTCCGTGCCGTCGTCAGTCGGCCTTCATTTGGGCTGATTTGACTTGTTAAATCAGCCAGTGGTCAGTCGGACTCAATGACCCATCTGATTGGTGGAGAGCTAACCCGGAAACGGGGAGCGGGATGAGCGTGACTAGAGTCTCTCAAAATCTCACGAAAATCTGTTAAACTGACCTTTGTTGATGTGAAATGAAGACAGATTCAGAAACTGCACGGCCTGTTTCTCTCTTCAGATGTTTTCAGAAACATGTTTCAGTGAACTATTTTCGTAAAATACAAGATCGTATTCCGAACAAGCTGCCATTATGGTCTGGCTTTCAAATTCGTGAGAAGCCAGACCCGCGTGACGTGTTCGTCCAGTCGGCTGCCGGTTTTCATTTTTTTGGGCATCAATACAGATTAGCGCCGTCTGCTGTTATGGAGACGTATTACGTCTGGCGCACGCGCAGAACATACGTTCAAGTCGGCATCTCTTCGGTGTGTCCCGAAGTACTTTTTGGACCAGCTCGGGGAGACTGATCAGTCCGACTGGCTTTTCTGCCGACAGTCGGCCGTCGGGTCCCCTTAAGGGAGTTTGGCTTGCTAGAACTTTTTATTTACTATCGTAACCATCGTTTTTACATTTCAAAATGTCAGCACTGATTATTCAAATCACAGTAATAAGTTAGAGCTTTATCAAAACTAAATATATGTGAACGAATAAAGAAACATTGCATGTTGACTGAAAGGTTTTACCACATTTTTTTCCTCTTGAATGGAGAGTTCCAGGCACGTCCAGGATTAAATCTAACACGACAAGGAATTATTTTGCAAGACGTTTGGCTTCTTGTGGTATCTTGACATCATGACGTGAAACCTGAAATGGTTCAATGCTGCCGATTTGCATGTTAAGAGATGAGAAGGGGAATGGAGGAAGGATGGTATGGACAGATTCCCAAACAGAGGAGGAGTAGAATTTGTTTGCCTGACAGGAACCATCTCCCTCCCCTCCTCTTCCTCCTCCTTTCCTTCGTCTACCGCTGAACATTAAAAGGACTCCTAATCCTTCCTCCAGGTTTCCCGCCAGCCTCTTCACCTCTCTCGCTTTTCCTTCCATTCCTGCCCTCCCTCTTATAAATGTTCATTACTTTGGAGAAAACTTTTCACGGTACACATGCTCGAGTAACAGCAGCACACAAATCATTAAAAAAAATCCTTGGGGTCTACAGGCAAAAAGAGGGGGTAATGCTTCCAATTTCCCCTTTTTCAGCTTTTTATTTAACCTTTATTTATTCAGGAGACTCTGGCTGAGGCTGTCCATGTTGTTTGTTTTTGCTTCACATTCATAAAGTTGTATACAGTCCTACTTGGGAGCTGTGTAGTACAACCTGAGCCTTGTGCTTGGAGATTAAGGGCCTTGCTCAAGGGCAGTTTGCCAGTACTTATTGAGGGAGGTGAGAACAGCATCATTCATATTCAGAGTTCCCCTTCCACGTACTGGATACAAACCAGTATCCTCCAGTTTTATACACGGTAGACGGTAGAGGTCTATCAGTTTGTCCTGAGCAATTTGGTTCAGGATGTTTGGTTCCATAATCCACTTCCTTTGGTTCTGCACACAGTCAGTGAACCAGAAGATTACTGTCAAATTAGCCGAAATGAGCATATGTGCAGAAAGGGAATTCTAGAAGTACAATACAGACGTGTCTGTTGGCTAAACGTTGCTAGTTGGGTTAGCCTTTGGATGTATAGCTCATATACAGTAAGTAAGTGTCGTCATTATGGCCAACCCAAATTACAAACCAGAGCTGGAAAGTCTCAATTATCGATAACCTCTATGTTGGGGTTTCCCAATGATAGACAGCTACACTGGACAAAAAGTGACAGATCAGACGAAAAATGTTCGCGGAAAATAGCTACCAACGTTATCCAAAAATGCTAAACCGTTAGCAATTGCATAAACGGAATGCATCGATTAAAGGGTTTTAAAGTGATTGCTATAATGTTGCTTCACATGTACATTTTGGCTAGTATGTCCGGTATAAACAAAACAAAAAGTACAAGCTAACAAAACCAAAACCACACCCTAACCACAAACCAAAACAAGGATTTTGTGCACCGTGACCCTGACTGACGTGGTTGTTACTTCGCTGCAGACGGCAGATGGAAAGGTTTAACTAAAAGACGTACTGCTGCAGTTTGTGACAGAATGCCAGCTCTGTCAACAACGATCACGTACAGTACATTTGAGTTATGGTTTTGCTCTATAACACAACAAACACACACTCCTGCCAAACCTCTGAGGGGCTCGTTGGATATTATGAACAGGTTGGTGGTTTCAGACACAACACCAAACCAATGGTGTTAACACACAGGGCACTGACTAGCTTGTTCGAGCATGTTCACTACTCTCATGCATGACTTCAGAGTCCCTTGGATTGACTGTACTACAAGGTTACAATCTTTAATGTAGTAAGCTTTCATACAAGACTTGTAGAGAGAGCTGACTGGCAGCATGGAGAAAAAAAAAAAACCAAATCACACGTCTGCAATCTGAGAGTTTGTCTGAGGCAGCCTCAAGTCACTAAATACCGTAAAGTATAGTTAAAGGTGCATCCTGGGCCATGTCTTGTCGGTATTGGTCCTGTGAATCATTAGAAATCAAATTCAGAGGTGAGCCACTGTCTGTTGAACCTGGGGCGTTGCTTTCAGTATGAAGTGAAACTGACATGCGTGCGCCATCATTTTACCCGAGGGTCCCCTTAAGGAAACTGCGCCCTTCTGGTCTTCCTCTAAACGTCTAAGGACATACTGCCGACGACGGGGTTATGTCATCCCCCCCCGCCCCATGCATCAAACGCAGAGTGATTACGCAAACGGAGGGTAAGTAACACAGCAAAGCAGCTTCCTTCATTAGAAAGAAATATGCAAGTACGCATCACATCAAGAAAAAGGTGAGGTGAAGGACAAGCAGGAGAACAGGTTTGTTTTTGTTGAGGTATGGCCTAAAATCACATCCCCACTGCACCGCTAAGAGATAACATCCTCTATGGGTATTTAAAAATGAATAGAAGGCAGGCAAACAGGAAATCCTTTTTACAAAAACAGGGGAAGTTAAAGTGTCCTAGAAATAAAAGAAAACACCTATTGTATCCCCTTCTCTTTCTTATAAAAAAAAAATCATGCAGCAATCTATAGACGGCAGGAGAACTTCAAAAGGAATGGGAGACATAAAAAAGAGAAACGGTTAAAACAACCAAGAATCTTTCATCTAAAATGACAACAAAAAGGAAACATTAAAAATAGAAGAAACTGTAGAAATGATCTTGAAAAAACAGTCAAATTTTGAAAAATTGAAAAACTGAAATATATATATATATCTCTATCTATCGATAATATATAGATCCACTCTACAAGAGTAAAAATAGGACAGTCTTTTATTGATGTATTTTACGCGAGGTGTGTGCAGCCCTTTTTAATACACAGAAACGGATCATAAAGTGTCATTATTTTTAAATGAAACTACCGATATACAGGAAACGACTTAATGACCGCGAATGAGCATATTGCCAGTTTTCATTTTGAGAGTTCCAGTTTTTCCCAAAAGCAAAAGTTCAGCGTCTCGCCTGTGACACAATCCTACGCCGTGTGTGTGCAGCTGATGTAGCCGGTTAAAAACGTACATTCGCTCCGGTAACGGTCCGCAGACGTTACGCGTTCAATGGTACTTCACCCCCCAACCCCCGACTTCTTTCTCTGAACGCTGGTGTAAAACATCCCCTTGAGGCGACCTCAGAGACTGCCAGCCAGTTAACAACACAATACAGCGCTGCCTGATACACATCTCCCGGTCTGTTATATAATGCTGAGAGATTAGAGGTTGAAGAGCACTATAAGCAAAAGGCGGTGATTGTTATGGCGTACCTAAAGGCCACACATGGCTTATGGTCCTGTTAGGTCAGCACCCACATGGGTTGATTTCATTTACCTAATTGGTCGGTGGTTCAACACAGGGCTTTTGCCATTCATCACAGAGAGTCTGCTGTTTACCTGTGGCTTAAAGTTCACTGCACAACAGACAAGTGGAAGAGGGGAACTTAAGCATTGTTCCTCCACTTGGTTTCCATAGACATATATGGGAGTGGGAGGGAGGCTCAGAGGTTAGAGTGGTCATGTGAGCAGATAGAAGGTATCCTGAGAGCCAAATCCTGGGAAATAAATGAGACACTTTACAAACTCAGTCAAACTCTTTATATACCAGCTCTCACCGTGCCTGCACCTGGTCTAAAATAGGTTGTGTGGCTTCTTGGTGTTCTTGATGAGGTTTGCTTCTTCAAGAAAAAGAAAAAAAAACTGTTCATATTCACTTTTGTGAATTTCAACAACTGCGTGCTGAAGCTGTTTCTGCTCACTTCTGACCATCAGACAGCTTGGAACTGCTCAGAATCCCTCACTAATACAACTTTTCAGTGTGACTCTTTTACTGCAGCCACTGTTGTTGTTCTGAGGCTTTTGTCACAGTTTAAAGAGGAATAGTTCGGCAATTTGGGAACTTATTTCTTTCGGGGCAGAAGATTAAAAAAAAATACAAACACAAAAACTTTCAAACAATACCCAGCCATTTTCTCCCTTCCCAGAATGCTGTGTGGACTAGGTCTGGCAATGCAAAACTAGCCTCACACAAAACTAAACACTGCTGATGCCGTGCCTTAAAAGCGCAGTTAACTGTGTTTTGCTTCATAATGTACAGTATGTCTCTGCAGAAACAGAACGCAGTACAGAAGCAGCAGACCGGGAATAACACCGAGCAATGAAATCTGTTATCCGGGATGTGTCCGGCCGCGTTTCTAATTCAGGACAGCCTGACTCTGTTGGAAGTGACGCGCCTCCTGAAGCGACTGTGCGGGGGTACAGCCTGAGCTCCAGCGGAGCTGCTCGGCGGTCAGAAGCAGCAGACTGGGATTGTACTGAGGAGGTGAGAAATGTGTGGATCTGTGTGAATGTGAAGCAAACGTGTGAAACTGAAGCAGGGAAGTGCCGAAACAAAGGCTGACCACGTGCTGGCTCAGTCACTGAGCCACAGATAGATACATGAAAGACAAGCTTAGACAAACTATGACAAAAAACTCAAAGTACATTAAGTCTGTTTAGAAATATGTCAATATGGAAATATTTCGTTTCCACTTAAATTGGAGGTATTCAACAGTTTGCTATTCAAAATCCCAACCAAATCACAGCTTTTGAAAATACAAAAATACTAAAGTGTTGGGCATACTTGAGCGCGACACCGTGCCGTAGATGGCGCGCGTGCTACGAGCATGCACAGAGACGTTTACGCTCAACACATTGGTCTCTGCAGGGCGTACAAACGAAATAATCTGTGAATAAGCAAGAAGTAGTAGAGAAGAAGAGAGAGGAAGTAAAGGAAAGCAGGCTGCCTGGCAACAGTAGTAAACCCATCCATGAGAAACACCGACGTACCACCAAACACTAGTTATCTCTCCTAATCATTAGCATGACTGTTTGTCTTCAAATCTAAATGACTGTCTGCCTCCAACACTGTCAAGAACTCTTTACATAAGGCCGTTTGTTTTAGCTTTAACAAAACCATCTCTCATGATTTTCCACTCTCTCTCGAGTGTCAAAGTGTTTCTTCTTCTCCCGGTTTGGTGTCTCTCTCTGAACACGTATTTAAGGCTGTTTGACTCCCTGTGGTCTGTACATGAAGAATCATACAGATGTTTGACTCCCTCTGTGGTCTGTACATGAAGAATCATACAGATGTTTGACTCCGTGGTCTGTACATGAAGAATCATACAGATGTTTGACTCCCTGTGGTCTGTACATGAAGAACCACACAGATGTTTGACTCCCTGTGGTCTGTACATGAAGAACCACACAGATGTTTGATTCCCTGTGGTCTGTACATGAAGAATCATACAGATGTTTGACTCCCTGTGGTCTGTACATGAAGAATCATACAGATGTTTTACTCCCTGTGGTCTGTACATGAAGAATCATACAGATGTTTGACTCCCTGTGTTCTGTACATGAAGACTCACAGATGTTTGATTCCCTGTGGTCTGTACATGAAGAATCATACAGATGTTTGACTCCCTGTGGTCTGTACATGAAGAATCATACAGATGTTTGATTCCCTGTGGTCTGTACATGAAGAATCATACAGATGTTTGATTCCCTGTGGTCTGTACATGAAGAATCACACAGATGTTTGCACAGACAAACCTGCTCTTCCCAGCCACGCCAGCTTGTGGAGACTTGGTGGTGGAAACGACAGCCGTGGTGACGTCACTTCGCGCCCGGAGTCACGAGGTAAGGTTAAACCTGGTTCCAGACATCTGAATCACCATCACATCTACCATTTGTTCATCGATTTAAAGAGAAAAGCATGTGATTGTCAGGACACTAATACGTGACTACACATTTGTTGTTGTGGTAATGTTAGGCATCAAACAGATGACGAGATAAAGAATCATCCGACACCGTGAAAAAAAGAAATCATCTAGCGAGTCAAAAAGCAAGCGTGGCCAAAGTTTTAAAGTGTCTCCCCTGTTCTTTCTGACCATGGTGGGACATCTGGAGCAGGAGAAGTTAACCCTCTCCTTGATTTCATGTTGTTGATGGAGAAGGAGAACCAGGACATGAGTCGCTACCAAGCCACGGCCAGCGGACCTGCAGTCTGCGTCGCCGTGAGGTTACATTTTTTGAGAGTAGGTGCACGCCGTAGCCTGACGTGCACCTACGGCCTAGATTTAACGCAGGACTACAAATTGGACTTAAGTCTGTGTATGAGGGTGGAGGTCAGGTGTGCTATGTGTGCTTGTATCATGTAGATGTTTACATAAGGGCAGCAAGTGTAAGTGCAGCGTGAACTTAGACACACACACACACGCCCAAATGCACACACTTTAACCTTATAAACACAGGGAGAGCTCAGAGTTCCCTTCCTGTCCTGATTATAAGCCCTGCCGTAGAGGGAGCCAGGAAGTGCTTTTCCATTAAAGCTCTTGACAGGTGACGGATCGGTCTGGTTTCTGTGTGGCAGCATTCCTGCTGCCAACACCAAACCGCACAACTGCGGTGTGAAACGTGAATGGGGTGTCTCATTGTGTATTACCACGCCCAAGTGCATACCACACATCGCCCAATTCCCTTTGACCTGCAGTGTGCCATGTACACGTGAATGCACTCCACTGCTTAGTAACACACTGGTGTTCCTCAGAGACAATACAGTAAGTATCATGTCAGAAGGTAGCTGCCATCTCCAGTCCATAACAATAAAGCATCACAAAAACATGCACCACAAAATAAAACCTGTGGGAAATCTGTTGTAATCAATCTAGTTCTAGGTCAGTGGTTCCCAACCTGAGGGTCAGGACCTCAAGCAGCTAAGGCTTGTTTAAACCCAAATAATGATTACTAAGTCTTCAAAGACAACCAAGAGAAATCTCAATCATTCCCAATCTAGCAGAGACGGAGAGCATAGGTATATGTAAGGAGATAACATAGACACAGGCTAATTATTGATCACTAAAATGATAGTTAACATTAGTCATTACACTTAAACAGCTAATGGAAGTCCAAACTGCCTGAGAGCTTCTCCTGTACTATACGGTAACTCCTCTACTATGAGACAGGAAGTCTCGTGGTTATGACCCAATCGTTAGCCTATTGTTATAAAAACGTCTGCTACGGAGCCATAACGTGAGCTACAAGGTAATGGAGCCTTTTATACATTGTCGTGTTTCTTTAGAAATAAACAACAGACAAATAGAGTCTTTAAACGCTTCAGATGTAAAGGTATTCTCTGTCAAAGTGACGTCAGAATGAATGGGAGTCAATGGGATGCTAACGGCGGGTGATCGTTTGGTAGCATCAAAATGGCTCCATAGGAGCTACGCGTTGCAGATGCTCGCTTACCCCCTTGGTTGCAAGCCTCTCAGTAAACTGGGCAATTGCTGCACTATTCACTGAAGAAAATAAATAAATAAATGTTGTGTGCTGGCTTTGTGTTTTACACTAACTTTGTAAGGCAGTGGAGGCATCATGAATAAACGGAGCAATCAATGTCAATTCTACATGGTAGTTTAAGATGTGGCTACATGGGTTATAAATGAATTGGAACACATTATGCGTTTCGTTCTCATTCAAATCAATTAAAAAAATGTTATGGACTGGAGAAGTCACAAGTTAAAACGGTGTTGCAACAGATCTACATCAAAGTACGTTTCAACTTTCATTACATTAGCTTCATTAGTGAAACAACCTTCTCTCAACCTCCTCCTACTTTTGCAAAAACAAAGCTACAAGTGGATATGAGCAGTTACTTAATGCTACTGTTTGGCTTTGGCTGTTTTCATTCAATTATTGCTTTTTAAATCTAAATTTATTCTATTTTCTTTTATTGACGCATATACGTTGGGGAAACATATGACGAGCTGCATGTCCCCTGCCCTTTGCCATAATGTGCAATGTAACACATGCGCTATGCCTTATTTGCTCACATATAAAAAAAAAATTGCATTGAGGATGGTGACACCAAGTCCTCCCAGAGTTGTGCCTTTTGTCATTAGTTTTGCTATCAATAACTTGGTAAACAGTGGCAGTAAGCTAACAGCTACATGCAAGGTGTGTGGCACCAAGATAAATGATGCTGGACAAACAACGTCGAACTTCATCAGGCATCTCAAAACGCACCCAGATACGTCAGTCACTGGATAATGTGAAAGAGACGTTACATTTAGCATATATCGTCACAGGTAACAAGCTAACCATCGCAAAGTGTTGTGCTAATGCTGGGAACAGGCACATAGTGGATCCATATGGCGACAGACTTAGGTTTATATTTCACCAGGTTGTTGTTAAATAGCAATATGGAAAGTATCAGTTCTCACATGTTTGCACCATGGTTGGTGTATTAACTTTCAATGCAGATGTTTCCCTCAAACTTTGAAGACTGAAACATGTAATGCATGATCAGGTTGGGCTTTACAGCCAGTTAGTAACACAATCAAACATGTATTCTTTTGGTGCAGATACCAAAATGTTGAAAAATACAGTTATGAAATTGAAACAGAGTTCTATATTTTTGTTTCTTCAGATTGCATTGCAGTAGACCCCATAAAGTTCTCCTACAGCTGATGTTGATGCTGGACTGTA
This sequence comes from Sander vitreus, assembly GCF_031162955.1. Lineage (NCBI taxonomy): Eukaryota > Metazoa > Chordata > Actinopteri > Perciformes > Percidae > Sander > Sander vitreus. The sequence continues at coordinate 1,658,025 of NC_135874.1, read as the reverse complement.
TGGATGGAGCTACAGGACATGCTTTGAATTCAGAAGATTTAACAATACAGTGTTAGGGACAGATCAGATGGCCAGAGACTTGACTTGGACTCCAAAAATGACTTGTAAACATCTCTGACACACACACACACACACACACACACACACACACACACACACACACACACACCTCTCCCCTCTTACCCTTGAGCAGTGGCAGGGGCGTGAGCTCGATGGGTTTGCCCTGAGAGCGGAACTGGGACGAACTCTGCGACCGCTTCTGCTTGGCCTTCCTGACAGACTTCCGTGAAAATCCATCCACTTTGTCCACAGACGGAGATGTGGTGGCTGCCGAGGACATAGCCCTGCTAGGGGAAACACACAAAGGGGTGGGTGTGGGGTTAGGGGTGGGGGGGTAGAGAGTGGTTAAGACATGTGTTTAGAGAGTGCTCAGTTCACTGAGGGGAGGATGTAAACCACAGTTATTGCATTGACAGTTTTACAGAACTGAAAGTGGGCTTTCTGAATATCAATTTTAGGATATTT